>NW_007578163.1:392316-395929 GCF_000690725.1 Stegastes partitus | reverse complement strand
ATGGGCGACACTGGTGAGCCCATGGCACAGCCATGTTTCTGTCTGTAGAAACCTCCCTGGAACTGGAAATACGTGGTCGTCAGGCAGAGGTCCAGCAGAGCACAGATGTGGTCTGGAGTGAGGCTGGTCCTGTTGGTCAGTGAGTTGTCCTGCAGGAGAAGTTGTGGATGCAAGTAAAAAGAGAGGTGACATCGTGTGATACTATATAAGTATACCAGATAAGTTTCATCTGAGTCTAGTTTTAAATCTTTTACCTTGTTGGCAAAGTCCTGTGAGTTTCTTATGTGAGGAGGAGTTCTTCCAACAGCGGAGCTAAAATAAAGGCAAAGTGAGTTATGCTGATGATGATGATGGGTCTAAATGGAGCTCCTTCTTTGTGTATCTTCGGGAGACCATAAATGCAAGGAGTGGTTTCCCCTCGGTACAAACAGTAATACAGTGTATGGTCAGTTACTTGGTTCTTTTCTAATTGTTGTAAACAGTTGTTTGTGTTAGTCTTGTATTTGTTGGTGGGATCTTGTTTCAGTGTCTCATGCGGTTGCGTCGCTCAGAAGGCTGGTCATCAGAAAAAGGATTTCTTCTAATTATTAGCTACATAAATACAACAGAGGCAGACAGTGGAAGGCTGAGAGAAAGAAAGGAAATGAGAAAGAGAGGGTGGATCTTTATTGGACGCGACGGCAAAGCTACTGCATCACGCTGAGTTTCTCCTCTCAGTCAAGATTTTTCCCAAAGTATCATATCTGGGTCATTTTAAAATAAACTGAGGAGTGGCTGAGCTCTGGTGACACGTTCGACAGCTGCAAACCTCAGGCTCACTTTCTTTTTTTTAAGTTGTTAGCGTTTGTGGAGGTTTGAAACTGAAGCACACTTATCAGAATCCCAACATTTGACTCAGGACCAAAATAACTAGGGCGGTGTATCGCTTTATCTCTGTTTGGCCCAGAGAACAGACTGATCCCCACTTGTTAGAGCTGCAGCAACACTTATCAACTATTTTGATACTCAAGTCATCAGTTCGATCATTTTCTTTAAAGGAAAAAAAAGCTAAAATTCTGTGATTGCAGACATTTTATTATTAAACAAGAAAATAACTGACAGATTAATAAATTACCAAAATAAATAGTCTTTGCTACACTGAATATTAAATAATTAGATTTTTTTGTGATGCATTTGAGTGTAAGCAGCATTTAATTGCTGGAACATACACATCGCTTCATCACTGCAATCACACTGTATGAAGCTGCTGATTATTTTGTTAATAAATTGATTAACTGCTTACTGAGAATATCAAGAAATGTTCAAAGTAAAGCCTTTGCAATACTTTTCAAAATATCAGAATTANGGACATGGATGAGTACATGGACATCTTCCTTGACACAGAAGCCACCAAGGAGGCAGTGATTCAGGCTGGTACTGCGATGTTCCACCACATTTATCGTGGAGCAGATACTACATTGGGTGAAATTTGGTACAACATGTTCTCAAGGAGCCCTGTGATGGACTGGCGACCTGTCCAGGTGAACCTGCCTTCACCCTGAGTCAGCTGGGATAAGCTCCAGCCCCCCACCACCCTAGTGAGATGCTGGATGGATGTTCTCAAACCAGAGACTCTACCTCTAACAGAGGGTGCAGCTGCACAGCATTCACTCCGCAGACCTGGGACTGGATCCTTCTACAGAGCAGGTCTCTGAACCCCAGTGACTATGGATGGACATTAGGTGTGCATGGGTATGAGCCAGTTCCAACACTAGACCCCATGACACCTGAGGAGCTACTCAAGCTACTGAAGTTCACGGGCTGTAATTGTCATGGAGGTTGCAGCAACCGGCAGTGAAGCTGCAAGACAAATGGGGTCACCAGCATCTGGGCACGTGGAGTCTGTGAAGGCATCACATGTAGAAACTGCAGTCATGATGTTGTTGAGTCTGAAGAAGAGATAGACGATGACTCTAGAAGCTTCTGACACTGTGAATGAGAAATAAAAGCGAGTCTGGACAGGTTGATTTCACAGAAGTTTGATTCCCTTTATTTTTTTGAGCAGTATATTTAAGTGTAAGTCAATTTGCAACACTTGCTCATATACAGACAGACTTAGAGTTTACATGCATTTAGTTTCTGATCTGCAATAACAATGTAAAATCTTACATTAGGCAAGATGTTTTTTTTGATGTTCGCTGGACCATCTCTGGCATAGGTTGGGGCAGCAACACTTTTCCTCGTGCCCTCAGTCGTGCGAGTGAACGGTATAGTCAGATTTGATTTGGGGTTGCATATTGACCAGGAAGGACTGCGTTAATGGATCTGGGATGTTAGTAGCAGCCTCCTGCTGACTGCAACACAATCCAGCTGCGGCTGCCGGAAAGAGTCCAGATTACGCTTTGCTCCACAAGGACACAATAAATCAGGATTGGGAGACAGTTCAGTCTGACAGAGGTTTCATTTGATACCCAGATTTACTTGGATTTGTTAGGAAGCAAGAAAAGCACATAAGGTGTGTGCATTTAAATCAGTCCTCTATGAAAAGCATTAGGATTTCTTGTCTGTAAAGATTCTCAGTCATCCAGGTCACAGTCGTTCTGGTAGATTAATCGTAGCAACTGGACCTTCTTGAGTTCCTTGAAGACGTTCCACCTCTCATCCAAGAGGCTTCATCAGCTCTGACTGACTAGTTGGGAGTTCCACATACTGATATTCTTGAAGAGCCATTAACACCTGAGTTTCGGTTTTAACTGGCAGTAGTTGCTCCTCCCCCTCATTATGTGAGTCGTTGGTGCTCCCCCTGCCACAAAGGGACTCGTTAGGGTCTTTTGTTGCTCGGTGTGAATGCGGTTTCATCTTCATGGGGAGAGAGGACTGAATTGAAGTGAGAGGTGATGCCTCAGACCTCCACCTCCGTTGAGGGATGGTCTTTCCAGTGAGATGGCCTCTTTCACTCCTCTCTCAAACCATCTGTCCTCCCTGCAGGACAAAATCTGTACATTGTTGTCTTTGAATGAGTGTTCTTTGTCCTTGAGATGCAGGTGGACTGCTGAGTTCTGTCCTGAGGAGCTGCTCTTCTATGCTGAGCCCTGTGCTTCTGGAGCAGTTGTTTAGTCTCCCCGATGCCCAGGTCATGGCTTCCTCGCTGCACTGGACTGCGTCCACCACGTTGCTTTGCTTGTGTCTCGGTGTCTTGTCCTTGGGGTGGACCAGTTTCTGTCTCAGGGTGTTGCTGGGTTTGAAGTGTACCAGAATGTTGTGTTTGTTGAAAATCCTCCTGAGCTTCTCAGAAACTCCTGCAACATAGGGGATGACTATGTTGTTTCATTTCTTGGTCTTTTCTTCTCTGTCTCCTCCTGGTTTTGTAGAGGACTTGATGAAAGACCAGCTTGGGTAGCCACAGGTTTTGAGTGCTGTCTTGATGTGCTTCTGTTCCTCCTCCTTTCCTGCTGTCCTGGCAGACATGTTCTGGGCCTGGTGTTGTAAGGTTCTCATTACTCCCAGTTTGTGTTCCAGTGGGTGGTGGGAGTCAAATAGCAAATATTGTTCTGTGTGGGTGGGTTTTCTGTAGATCTTTATGTCCAGGCTCCTGTCTTCTTCTGTGTGCACAGCACAGTCCAAGAAGGCCAGA
>NW_007578163.1:381815-389068 GCF_000690725.1 Stegastes partitus | reverse complement strand
GGAGGAAGCCGGAGAACTCGGAGAGAACCCACGCTGCACGGGGAGAACATGGAGACTCCACGCAGGAAGATCCTGGGTGTCCTCACCGCGAGGCAACAGTGCTAACCAACTGGTCCACCTTGCAGCCCATTATATATATATATATATAGAGAGAGAGAGAGAGAGAGAGAGAGAGATGTGTGTGTGTGTGTGTGTGTGCATACACAGTGTTTAACATATTAGACAGGTGATTAAACACTATATTTTCAAATTGAAACCATCTACTGAATCTGAGCTTTATTGTGTTACAGAAACTATGTGTGTCATGGATTTGTCAACAATGTGGAAGCCTGTTTACAGTCACACTGTGGGGACTGTACTGCCTTATGGGAACAAACAGGCAATCAGTGGTCATGAAAAGTGACCAGAAAATAAATGTAAGTCAGTGTGATGTTCTCTGAAGTGATGAAAATGTGACTGACTGTGTTCACGTCCTCCCTCAGTGTCTCAGATGGTGATTGAGGAGGTGAGCGTTCTGCAGACTCAGCTGGAGATCGAGAAGTCATGCCGGGAGAACGCAGAGGCCCTGGCCACAAAGGTCAGACACACACACACACACACACACACACACACACACAGACTTCCTAATCAATGCTATGAGATTAGCATTATCAGGGTTCAGCTGGCATTAGTCAGGGCAACTCTGCGCAGAAACTACATTATCTCTGTCAGTTATTGCATCCACAGCAGGAACCGTGTGCATATATTAAACTTGAATCGTGTTTAGATACATCAGGTGAATAATTTATACTAAAACACTGTAGCTGAAGTAGAAGTTCTGATTCCACACTGTAAAGACTCTCCATGACAAGTAAAACTGTGCTGAAAATGCTACTTAAGTAGAAATCTAATCAGGAAAATGTACTTAAAAGGTTCGAGCTTTGCATGCTGTGCAGTAGAGCTGGAACGATTAGTCGATTGCCAACTATTTTAATAATCGGTTATTCAGTTTGAGTGTCTTTTTTTTAAAGAGAACTCATGATTGCAGCTTCCTAAATGTGATTTTTTTCTGGTTTCTTTCCTCCTTTATGATGAACAAGACATTTGTACTACTTTGCTGTCCTGTACAGAATATCATTAGATCATTAGTTGTGATTAATTAATGTATAAACAGCATTTTAATGTTGGAATATGTTGAGCCGATTTTAAGTTTTGCAAACATAGCTGCATTGTTTTTATTATGGACCAAGCTGCTGATTGTTTTCTTAAAAATAATTTGTGTGTTTTGCCTGAAGTCTGACTGAAGTCGATACCAAACAGATAAAAATGCTTTGATCGGCCTCCGATCCTGATCTTTGACACCAGATCGAGGCAACTCCAACATAAATAAACATGAAAGCTACATCTAGTACGTACTGGTGAATGTAAAACTTTAAGAAGCCCAACATCTGTTGCTTCAGTATGTTGCTCTTACCTGACTTTTGACCTCCAGCTGAACTGCGAGAACAGAAAGCTGAAGTACCTGAGCCTGTCTTCCCGGCCGTGTTTGGACGAGCTACTTCCCAGCATTTCCGACTGCATTGCCCTGGAGGCTGACGCGGACGCTGCGGACGCGACAGATGTTGCCGACGGCAGCCCCGACATCTTCACCCAACACCAGCAGCAAGTCAAAGGTACAACAAACACAACTGTCACACAGCAGCAACAAAAGCCAAACTTTCTGCTGGAATGGACTGTTTGCCAGGAGCATGAATCCCATTTTTCACATGGACATTTTTAATCAGAGCACTTCATAATAAATAGCAAAATGTAGACACAATGGATGCTAAAGTTGATGTTAATGTGCATTAAATGAACTCACTTTGGTCTGTCAGAGCTGAGGGAGACGGTGAACAGCTTGTTGGAGGAGAAGAAGAACTTCATGTGTCAGATTCACGAACAGCAGCGACGGATAGACGAGCTGACTGCACAGGTGAGCCGCGAATAGCAGGACTGTTAACTCATGTGTTTCTTCTTCATGTTTCTTTGCCTTTTGGAGTCAAAGAGTCACAAGGAAACTAGACTCAGCATGTCAAACAATGATTCTCTTCTTTCTTGTGGGGTCTGTTTTAAAAAGTTCCCTTCACTGATGTGCAAATCTTACATTTTTAAATTGTAGCTCTTTACAATGACAGTCATCCAGTCCTTAGTATTCCAGTTATATTAATGAACAAATAACATTTCATCTTTCCCTGCTTGCAGTCAGAGAAAGATCAGACGGAGATGAAGCAACTTCACGAAACAGTCGCGCAGCAAAGCAAAACCATCAAGAGATTTAACAGAGGTAAGTGACGGCACACGGAAAAACTCAGCAGCTGTCTTTAAACAACTTGAAACAAAATAGTAACAACAGAACTTCCAGAAAACCTCATTCAGAGCTGTGAATCCCTTCGTACTGCCCTTTTACAAACACTGTTTCCCACATGCTCCGGATGTTGTTGAGCTAGTGCCTCTTTTATGTCACGGTAGGGAAGGTATTAATGGAAAGACTTTGGAGCGCCTTCACATCATTGGATAACTCAAAGAGACAGCTGCTGGTCGTATCACGCTGCTGCTTCTTATTCATTACTGCAGATTGCAGCGGTCTTAATCAATACACGCCAACAAAACAAAACACAAAGACACAAGATGTATTTCTTAAAAGAGCGCCATAACATCTAACAGGCAGTTTGCTATAAACACCACTTTTAATAATAAAGTGTAATTTGAAGTTGTGTTCAGTGATGATTTCCTGCAGAGTTGAACAGCTGAGGGTTAAATGTACAACACTAGCTATTAAATTAAGGCTTTTAATTACTTTGAACAACTGAATTGATGCCAAAAAAAAAGAACATAAACAACCTCAGTAAGGTGTTAAGCCATTTTAGGCGGCCAGAACAGCTTTAGTGAGTCTTTAAGCCTTTGGAAGTCCATTCTTCTACAGATATTCCCTCATCTGGTGTTTGAATTATGGTGATAGAGAGTCTGACACCATGCCGGCATAACAGAGGCAGCAGATCTCCCTCACTGTGGAGTCAAGGGTTCAGGTTGCTCCTGTAATTTGTCCTGTCTTGTAATTATAACTTTGATGCTGACACGAACACTACTTAGAAGTGGTGAAGCTGCTAATTAGGGTGACACCAACAGACGTCATGGCTTGAGCTCTAGAGGCAAGTCCATGAGAGAGAGTTGGTGAAAGTTTTAGAGGAGAGTGTTGGTGAGTTTTAAGCATACAGACAAAACAAAGTTATTACAACGTGAGTTTGATGGGTAATATTTTTTCTCCCCATTAAAGTAACCCTTTCTTGTCTTGGATCTAACTCTGACTGCTATGATGAAGGTGAACAAACGTATAGATATTCACCAGATGTTGTCTTTCAGTAAAGAATGGAGCCTAGTGGACACTCGTGGTATTGCAACGACACAATCTGCAGCCCAAAACACGTTTTCCACAAAGACAGCCATGACAAAGAGACATTCGACAGGAAACCTTCATCTGAATATAGGGCTGATTTTGCTATAACTGTAATTCACATGAGTAGTGATTCGCACAAAGCGGAACAAACCTGGATTATGTGCCTGGCGTTGACTTTATAGAACTCTCCGTCTCAGGGTTCCTGAGCCGTGGTTCTGCGGCTTAGGGTGGTGTCATTCACAGTGCATGACTCCTAATAACCTATGGCTAATCTGAAAAGCAAAGAGGCGAAGCATGAGTAGAGCTGATGTAGACCATTAACTGTCCTGGGACGGCACCTAGCTGCCGCTCAAAGCAGTCTTCCAGAAATGATGCATAACTTTAAGTGTGAATACAGTTTCACCCCCCGTACAGATGTCATGACCAGAGAGATTAGCTGCACAGACCAAAACCATTCTCGTAGCAGGCTGCAGACATGTTTATTTCTGCTGTAAAGTTGGATGTTTTAACATGGAGCTCTGTGGGGACTGACTCACTTCTGGACATTTATGGAACTGCATTTGGCATTTCCACGTTGGCTTCATTTTTCTGCCCATGCCAGAAAGTTTTTTTTCAAGTGAGTGGAACACATCTTTGTATCCAGTATCTTATTCTTGGATAAAATTAACCCTAAATTAATGCTCTCTTTTTTTTTTTTATTCAACATACTTCCTTTTTTTTTCTCTGTAGTTTCCATGATGGCGGCTCAGGAGTACGAGGGGATGAAGGACCAGCTTGACTTGGAGCAGAGCCTGAGAGTCCAAGCTGAGACGTACGCTCACGAGGTAAAGAAAAGGTCACAGAAGCACACTGCTGTCGAGGGGAAGTCGAGGCAAAGTGATGTAGCGTGCTGCTGCAGGAGGGCAGAATGCAAAAAAAACTAATCCTGGGTATGCACGTAAATAAAGAGAAAACAGCTGGACTTCTGGACACTGGGGGTCAGAAAATAGCCACGTCATCACATATTTATAGCTATGACGTTACCGTGGTACTTCCACAGCAGATACACACCAAATTTGCTTTTGGTCTTGACCAGAAAATATGTGGTTCTTTAGCTGCAATACGTTCCACTTTCATCTCCAGCGCTCCTTTAACTTTGGTGCTAGGCAGGTCATGTAATCTACGACTGCCTTTATCGTTATGTAGGAAGTCCTCATTGGAGAAACCAGTCAGAGGCTTCACTGCAGAGATGCAGTTTGATAATTTTGTCACGTTAAAATCAATTCCATTTTTTATCAAACAGATGCTGGTGTTCAACATGATGAATACAATACGGCTCTGATTCCTGCTGCTGTCTCTAAATAGTTCTGTCTTAACTCTGTCTAATCCTCCAGTCTGATCACATAATTAGTGATGCTGCCGTTAGCTTCAGTGATAAACACTGACCTGCATTGCTGTGATGGTAATTGATGTGTGTGTGTTAATAACCTTGTGGTTGATTAATGATTGTCCTGAATCTGATGTTTACTGACCTGAAAAGTGAAAAGCCTGCAGGATCAGAACAGACTCTGTATGTCATGGAAAAACTGTTTGGTGAAAGTAAAAATACAGAAGATGTGAGTTTGAATTCCACTTAATCCCTTCTCTTCCTTATCCTGTATCCATCTTTGTTCATGTCCTCCTCCTCCTCCTCCTCCTCGTCTTCTTCTTCCCTCTCTGCCTCCTGCAGATGCTGGTGAGGCAGAAGGAGGCCAACAGGCAGAGCATGCTGCTGCTGCAGAGTGCTGAGCCCAGCGTTCAGCTGCTGAAGGCCCTCGAGGACATCGCTGCCGTCACCAAAACACTGGAGGAGGAGCGTCAGCAGCATCAGCAGAAGGTAGAGCCCCGAAAGTACTGTCTTTTCTTTTGTACGTTTTCTTGTTGTTCCCATAAATAGTCTGACTCACTGGATGTAGACTGAGAGAACAAGACTGGCTGGCCGCACACTCCATGTAGCGTTCTCTTAATGTTTCCCCCAAACAACAACCTCCAAGCAGCAACCTGCCACACTGAGAATGTGTGCAGCACAGCGAGGTGTTTCTTTTTGTTTTGTTTTTTTGTGAATTATCCATTTTAATGACAAAGCAGAAATATCATGTGGTGTCACCGGTTTGTCGTGGCACTGCGACACACCCCTACGAGTCACGCCAAAACATCTGGATTGCCCCCTGGTGGCTGGTTGCAGTATAAACCTCATAAACCTCAGCATGTGTTTATGTCTGGGTGTAGGTGCAGAGCCTGGAGGCCAAGCTGGAGCAGAGCTGTGTGAAGAAGCAGCTGGAGGCTCTGCAGAGGCAGCTGGAACTACTGGAGGTTGAGAAGAAGGAGGCGGAGGGACGGCTGGAGCAGGCGGAGAAGAAGAACGAGGAGCTGGAGAACAGAGGTAGGTGGAGGTGGAGACACTTACACAAAGCCTTCAGACATGCACTCTTTTCCATTAATCTGATAGCATCTGATGTTCAAGGCTTTGTAGCACACAGCTATGCCTCAAAATGGCAGCTACATCCAGAGAACTTTTTGAAGTTCCACATTGCGTTGGATGAAGCATTTATTTCCTTCTGTTTTGACATTTCAGCACCAATATTGGTCCAAAACCATGACGGAGAGCAGATGTTTGTTGCCACAATCATAAAATACCTTACCTCAGTTTGCGCGACACTTTCACATCTATTACCAACTGAAATGTCCATAAAAATCTAACTTTACTATAATGAACACAGGTTTGGCTCATTGCTTCCAGCTCGGCAGCCTCAGACAGCAGCAGCATCCATATGAGCTGTGCACATTTAAATGCACCAGCTGTAACTTTGCTACGACTTATAGATGTAAATGATCGTCATCTAACTGGACTGTGTAATTATTGTGAGCTGTCACACAGTCAGTTTATCAGCTGCAGGTAAATCTTTTGTCGTTGCGGCTTCAGGTTGAGTCCTGAGCTCCATCATTGCCGTCAGGATAGTTTTATTTTACTGTTGGCAAAGTGGCAGTTAGAGTATCATCACACATGGATCGAATGTTCACTGTTTAGGAAATCAGAAATAAACAAGGCTGGCAGTTATTTGGACAGTTTGATAAGATCAGAAGAGTCCTCTGTTCATTCGTGCATATGATGAATTATACATCACTTGATGAAGTCTCCAGTCTGGTGTGTGTGCCGTGGTTCCGTCTGTTGAGCTTATGAAGTCAGGAGTAATGATGGTAGAAATAAACTGTGATACTGAGACATGTAATCCTGGAAACCTTCGGCCACACATGGGTGGAGATGCACCATTGTTGCATGTTCTGATACTTTGACATGCAATGTGGCCCATGTTGATTGACCAGTTTGAGCACTTTGATCAAGCTGGACATCAGTTCTACTTTAAACTGTGCTCCTGTCATATCTTGCTTCGGCATTTGCGCTTCACGAAAACTCACAGAACTTAATTTTCATAATTTTAACTTGCTGTGGAGAAGTTAAAAAAGATGACAAATGGGTTAGGATAAAACAATTGTGGAAATACACTGCTCAAAAAACTAAAGGGAACACCCAAACAACACGATGTGACTCCAAGTCAGTCACACTTCTGTGAAACCAACCTGTCCAGGTAGGAAGCAACTCAAAAGGTGTGTTTGCTTCTCTACTGATGCCGACACGAACCATTGAACCGTTGAACCGTGCTGCAAGGAAAGCTGGCAGACATGCAGAATTTCTCCCTGCTCCCATCTGTCTGCTGCTTTATAAATGGGTCACACAAAGTCAGAGCCAAACCCACCAACTGCCTTTAGCCGTTAAGAAACTCAAACAAAAGCCTCTTTCATCGGTGGGCTGCACAGTGTCTGG
>NW_007578163.1:378398-380772 GCF_000690725.1 Stegastes partitus | reverse complement strand
TCTAAGTCTGAATAACTAGAATTTGACATCTTGTTTTACTATTTTTTCTTTTCTTTTCTTTTCTTTTTTTTGTAAAACGCTACACTTAAAATGTGATGGCTTCATGGTTAAAGAGCTTCTACATCCTGGTGTATTAACCGTTACAGAAACATAAGAAATGATTTTGGAAATTACCAATGCTGTCAATTTAGGGCAGCTGTTGCATAAACCTCACATTGGATGGTAAATATGGTAATAAAACTGTGAAGCACTGCACATGTAACTGTTTTCTGTCTCAGCTCTCTGATAGCAATCATGAGGAAATCCTCCAAAGGCTCTAAAGCCTCTGTGAAAGCGGAGCAGCCTCCAGGTGGGTTCAAAGCACCTGTCTTTATTTATATGGCATCATATGTAGACCAGCAGGTTGTTGTTAATGTGTATCATAATAATAACTTCCACCGTCTGGCAAAAAGTGCCTTCAGTGCAAGTTGCGTTCAGGTGTCCACATACTTTTGGCCATTGCAGCTGAACTTGTGTTGCCTGTGGCTCTCTGTCTCAGCTGCTGAGGGCGTGGACGAGGTGAAGGTGAAGGCGGTCAACGAGATGATGGAGCGGATCAAACATGGCGTCGTCCTGCGGCCTGTCAAGAGTCAGGAAGCCAAGGTGAGCGCAGGCTGAGAGGTGTGAGAGGCCTTTTTACTCACTTTGAGTCTCACTGCTTTTGTTTTATATGTGTGTATTTTAAGTATTTTGCATTTTTTTGTTGTAATTAGTTGTTTCTTTGTGGCCTTTTGGGATTGTTTTGAGCCTTTTGTGATCATTTTTGTCTGGTTGTGGCTGTTTTGCGCCTCCTAGTGGTTATTTTACATCTCTGTGGTCATGTTTTGTTTTTAGCAGTTGTTTTGTGTCTTTTTGTGGTTACTGAACACCACTGTGCTCATTTTGTGTCTCATGTTTTTGCATCATTTTGCATCTTTGTTTTCTTTGTTTTATGGACTCTTGGCACATCCTTGTAAATGTTTAGCATCACTTTAAAGCGAGTCTGGAGCCCTGGCCTGTGCCTG
Source organism: Stegastes partitus (assembly GCF_000690725.1). Taxonomy (NCBI): domain Eukaryota; kingdom Metazoa; phylum Chordata; class Actinopteri; family Pomacentridae; genus Stegastes; species Stegastes partitus. Next base: position 379,729 of record NW_007578163.1, on the reverse strand, counting down.
TTAGGCCCATTCAGTCGTCCATGCAGCCTGTGTTCTGCAGACACGCTGTGTGAGCATCAGCGTGCATGCAAACCACTGAGAAACAAGAAAGTGCAGTGAAAGAAAACCAAACATGTTTCGAATATCGATACTGATGCAAGGCCCTAAAACATGAAAAAATAACAGTTTTTTGCTTGCCAGCCTCATAAACCTTAATGGGTTCTTTTGGTGTAAGCACTCATTATTTTGTGTTATATGCAACAACAGTAGGTGGTCAAAGGGCCGAGGTGTTCTGTGACCTTTGAAACAGAATCAGAACACAGGAAACGCTCCTCCTGCTTCATTATTTTTCTTTCCCTTGGGCTTTCCTCCCCCTGCACAGACCAGGATGCGTGTTAACACGTCCAGGCCGCCATATTTAATGCAGTCTGAATGCACTCTGCCTGATTGCTCTCTTCTCTCTCCTCTCCATGTTCCTCCTTTTGCGCTGCCACAGAGAGTAGCAGTAAAAGTGAGTATATTGACGTTTGCATCTTGCATCTTTGCATCTTGTGATGTGAAGTCGTCGTTGCTCTCCAGGGAGAAAGACCTTTCCCTCCCTCTGACCCCACTAACCTAACACACACACACACACACACACACACGCACACACACACACACACTGCAGACCCTAATTTTAATCAGTTAAACAAATGTCACCTCCATTTCAACCAGCTTCATGGGCTGATGCTGTGAGGTGGTTGGGTTCTTGTTCCTCTACTAAGAAAAGCTTCTTTCTGTGTTCTGGAGATACGGCGTGGTGGGGCTGCGCTCTGATCAAACCTAAGATCAGACATTTGTAGAAAGATAAGAGTCATTTATTTTTCTTTTTTTTTTTCCTTTTTTCTTCCAGCAACCCGTGATCTGTGAGGAGAAGCAGCAGCAGGAGAGCGCCATGGACGAGCTGAAAGGCATCCTGGTAAAATGGGCTTTTATCAGCGTTATCACTGTGATGTGTTCAAAATGAACAACACTTACTCAAGCTTGATTCTACGTCATTCAAAAGCCCTGTGTGTCCTGCTGTGTCGACTGCATGGCTGACATGACAGCTCCCTAGAAGTGAGCTGCAGTTCAGGCGATAAACCCTGCCCCCCTCCATGTCAGCTGGTATGACATGAGTCAGACTCAGAAATCAACTTCAGAAATGTTATTTCTTACATTTGGTTCTATGTTGATTTTAAATGTTATTTTTTGTGGGCCAAACCACATTTACTACATTTAAAACTGATTCAAGGTTTGTCTGGCTAAACAGCCCTGATGACTTTACATGGGTCGTCATAAGGAACTCCAGCTACTTTTGAGGAACCATTGGG
>NW_007578163.1:352817-372254 GCF_000690725.1 Stegastes partitus | reverse complement strand
GGGGGGGAGACAGTCCTTGATGTGCTGGAGAACCAGTCTCTCAAAGCACTTCAAAATAACAGGTGTGAGGGCAGCAGGGTGGTCATCATTAAGGCTGCTTGTGGGTGACTTTTTTGGGATCAGGATTATTGTTGCAGATTTTAGGCAGGTGGGGATGACTGCTTGGGCCAGGGACAGGTTGAAGATCCTGCAGAACACGTGGGACAGCTGGTGTGCACATGCTCTGAGCACCTTGCCCAGTACTGTATCTGGACCAGCAGCCATCCTGGGGTTCACAGTGATTCAAAGTGAGCAAAGAAGCTGTTGAGTTCCTCCTGGTCTCCTGGTGTCACATCCCAGCTCCTGAAGTTTGTGATAGACCCTGCCACACCTCCCGTGGTCTGTTGCTGGTGAGATGGGACTCTCTCCTCCTCTTGTAGCCGCTTTGGCATTTGTCTAAGCGCGCCGCCATCTTGAAAAAAGATGGCACTAAACACCTCAAGTACGAGGTGAGATCAGAAAGTTCAGAGACTGTGCCTATAAAACTTCAAAACTGTACCTGATTTCCATTTGACTGCCACCATCAGTGCTGTGACGCACTGCAGTCTTCTCAGCTGTGGCAAAAAGGCAACTCTTCAACTTGAATCTAATTTGGGGGAAATTTCTACAGTTTTTCCTTGTGTTTTGGAGACTGCAGCTTTTCCAGCTGCAGACTCACTTATGATCACCAGCGACGAACCCCCACATGTAACGCTGCATCATCCTGACTACTGACTGACACAATACGTGCTGTTTGCTCCGTGTTTAGTTCTGTGAATAAATCACATATGCACATACCAGAGATCACAACGGTAGTTATGTGGTCTCCTGTCTCATGACTTGCACAGGCATGACAAACTCTGTGCACCACAAACTGTCCCACAACTTTTTCATGAGCCCTTGTATTTATCTGATGCTATTTAAAGGGTCTATGTTGTCATGTGACAGCAGCTTGGAATAACGTAGTAATGTAGACACCTGCAGAACTTTGTTCAGAAAAAAATCTAATTAATTGACAATCTAACCATCACTTTGTATTAATAGAGTAAATTTACATTATGAGCCACAAAGGAACCCACAACCCTGTTGTGTGTTCAATAGATAAGGCAAGCAGCTTTAAAATGAGACTAAAACACCGTTCGACGAACATAAGCAACATGTCAGTGTGTTAAGAGTTTTCCTGAAACAGTCAAGTCTTGTGGTGAAGAAACTCCTGCAGTGATGTTTGTGTTCTGCATCAGGAGACAGTGAAGAGGAGTCCCAGTCGAGGCTCCCAGGAGTCAGGGCCGTCGCCGCCGGGCAAGAAGGACAGCGAGCTGGAGGTCATCCTGAGACGCCGACGCAACAAGGCAGGAGAGGCCAGCTCTGGAGGTAAGCACACCTGAAGGAGGTCAACAAGGCGCTGCTACATTTTCAACAACTAATTTGGTCATTAATTAATCTGATAATGTCTTGCAATCAATCATCTTTAAAATTACATAAAATTGTAAAACATATATATATATATATATATTACAAACCTCAGCTAATTATTACTTTGATATTCAATATTGAATTTAAGTAGAATTTAAATAAAATCAGATATTTTTTTTAGACACTTTTAAAAATAGTTTCATTTATTTGTCAATGATGAATTCAAGTAATTATTCTAATTCTAGCCAAATATAATTCCAGGTAAGCCTCATCTTTTAAAAGCTCTTTACATGTTTTGTATTATTTGTGGAGCAACTACAAACGTGTATATTTGGAGTAAATCAGCTCAATCCATTTAGGAAAGTAGATGTAGAAACAGTGTGATGTGCTAACACAACTACCTCATATTCAAATACAGTCATTAATGTCGTTAATCACATTCCACCACTGACACATTTGTTCATTTTGTATAACCCAACAACAATAAAGCAATTGAAGGCAAAAAAAAACACAAAAAACATGTCATTAAAATTCCAAAGAACACTGTCTAACTTACAGAATGATGAAGCAATGAAAGGAATCTGTTTTAAACTCTTGATCTGCTCGTCCCTCTCCTGCACATCTGTGCCATGAAACAGATGTGTGAAAGGTGCCTTTGTTTTATGTAATATTAACTCCAATGTTTTTAACAGACCTTTGCATACTGTCTAACTTGCAGAAACGATGAGCTGCGAAAAGTAGCAAACAAATGTATTTTTTCAAATTAGACAGTGTGCAGGAGTTTGATTGAAGCTTTCGATCCACTCATCCCTCTGTGACAAAGTAGGCTTCTGACTTGTTACAGATCAAAAGTAAAAAAATATATATAGTTGTTAGTTTCTTACCTGCATGTGTGGACTCAGATAAAGTCGTCAAGTGTCACATGAATTCCAGATAGTGAGTCAGACCTAAAGAAGACAAGCAAAGGGACTCAGGTTTTTAGTCCCACCTTCTGCTTGACTCTTAAATCAAGTCTGTCTCAGGGGACAAATCCTACTGAACTGGAGTTTCCTCAAAGTCAGAAATGAAATAAAAAATGAGCTTCTGTAGCAATAAAACATGGACAAAGAATGAAAACAATAATACAACCTGTGTTCAGACATCCAGTGCAGTGAGTGCCTGCTGTCGTGCTGCTCATTCTGATTCTGCACTGTCAGGCTGCTCAAAGTGATTTCAGGCCTGGAGGCAGAACCTGAGCGACTATGTCTGTTTGCGTCCAGTAGAGGGCGCACTGCAGCGACAGAACACAAAGGCCCACTGCTGCAGATGTGGATTTATCGGCTTTTCCACGATTGATCGACCTCGTCGAGCACAACAAGTCACGTCAATGCAGAAAATTAGAACTGGATGCATTTTTCTCTCAATTTTCTTAACTTCTAAATGAGACACAAAGAGGAGTCCGAGTGTCAGCAGATGTTGGATGAATGCATAAAGCTACCAACAGCAGTACAAATGGTGAAATCTGCAGTGAAAGAATACAGTTTTGATTCACTTAAACTTCATGCTTTATACTTTTACACTGTATTTACTGGACTGGTAGAGTTACTAGATCATGTTCAAGTCTGATAGACCTACAATGTGTAAATGAAATTTAGTATTTAAAGTACATTTAGCTCACAAAAGTTACTTGAATCAAAATGAAACAAGATTTTAATGAACAATTTTCATTTGTGTATGTTTTTAATTAGAATTTTTTTTTGCTGAAAAGGTCAAAAAGTAATGTCCAAATGCAGGCGGCACTCATCAGACTTTTCCCACTGATCTCCAGATGAGCGCGAGGGCCAGATGAGCCACGTCTCGTCCTCCGACAGTCTGAACGGAAGGCGCACCAGCAGCGACTCAGGCAAGGATCCAGACGGACTGAGCGCCCCCTCTGACATGCCGGGGCCCAGGGTCAGTCCGGAGAGACGGGGGTCGGGGCCTGGACCCATCGTGGCCAGAAGGAGGAGCTCCGACACGTACAGAGAGAGGAGGTCCTGCAGCTCTCAGTCGGAGAAAGAAACGGCAGAGTCTCCGGTCAGCAACGGCTGCATTGACAGGTGGAGCATCACTGCACACAACACGGAGCTGGTTTAGGGCTGATTGATCCAGCTGTCAGTTATGAATTGAATTGTCAGAAAATTCAGTTAAATTTTATTTGTGCAGCGCAGTTTATAATACGTTATCACACAGCGCTTATCAAAGTAAGGTACAGACCTTACAAATCTAAACAGAGAAACCAACGATCCAAAGTTGCCTCTGGACTTCCTGTGAGTAAGCAGTTGGCAACGGTGCCTCCCATTCTACTTCTGGAAACTCTGGGAACCACCAGTAGACCTGCAGTCTGAGAGCGAAGGGCTCTGTTAGGACGACACAGCACGATGAGGCTTTTAAGCTACAATGGAGCTGGTCGTTGAGAGTTTTATATGTTAGAAGCAGGATTTTATATTCTATCCTGGATTTTACAGGGAGCCACTGAAGAGAAGCTAATATGGGAGAAATGTGATCTGTTACTGGTTCCTGTCAGAACCCTGGCTGCAGCATTTTGGATCAGCTGGAGGTTTTTAAGAGAGTTATTGGGACATCCTGATAATAAGGAATTAGAATAGTCCAGTCTAGAAGTTATAAATGATGGACTACTTTCTCAGCATCACTCTAAAACAGGATGTTCCTGATTTTTACAATATTATGTCGATGAAAGAAGGCCGTCCTACAAACTGGTTTTATATGGCTTTTGAAGGACATGTCCTGGTCAAAAATAACTCCAAGGTTCTTTACAGTAGAACTGGAGGCCAAGGCAATGCCATCTAGAGCAGCTATCTGGTTTGATAGTGTGTTTCTGAGGTGTTTAGGGCCAAATACCTCAGTTTTGTCTGAATTTAAATGAAGGAAATTCCAGGTCATCCAGGCCTGTATGTCCTTCAGACATGCCTAGAGTCTGACCAACTGATTGGTTTCATTTGGCTTCATAGATAAATATAGCGGGGTGTCGTCTGCATAACAGTGGACATCTCATTCTCTTTCACCCATTCACACACCAATGGCGACAGAGCTGCCATGCAAGGCGCTAGCCTGCCATTGGGAGCAACTTCCGGTTCAAGAACACTTCAACTGTGGAGGGGATTGAACCACCAACCTTATGATCAAAGCACAGCCGCTCTACCATCTGAGCCATAGCTGAATATTTAATGAATTAATCTATGAGTTACACAATAAATATTGACCTTGGGGGTGATCCGAGTGACCCACGTGTGGTCCCACCACCCCTGTGACAGCAGTGTCACCCACAATAGACTCTCCGCTCAAACGGGATGAGTTCATCCTGGTTACTGTTATCTGATCCTGCAGAGAGGGGAATCCCACCTGTTGGCCCTGTTAATACTAATTTGCATATTTAAATTGGGGGCATGGAGAGGGAGGAGTCTGGTACTCTACATGTGCGGTCAATTCCACGCTGAGTGAGATGTACAAAGGAAATGTGCGTACGCAGTTTTCTGGATTGAAGCGTACGCCAGGTTTCCGTCAAAAATCCACACAAGTCTTTGTACATGAGGCCCCAGATCACTGCAGTGCATGTAAACTGCACATAACTGATTAATAACAGTGTTTTGAAACTCTGCTTCACAGCGTCGGGGAGGAGAATCAAATCAAATCGAACGGAGTTGGCCACGCAGAGCCCAGCAGGGATGTGCACGCTGCCGTCTGTACCGACCCAGTCAACGGCAGCGCCGACATCGCAGACGCCGAGTGCTAGGATGGACTCTGAGGATCCCGAGTTTTGTTTTTATGACCTGATCTGTGCATTTATTGATGTGGGAGCGACCAGATCAGATGGTTTAGGGAGTGCTAACACCTTTGCCTTTTTGCTCACTGGGTCAGAACTAGAATGAAAAGTTGACTTTGTATTTATGTTTCTCAGATTTACTCTTAACCTTTTGAAAACTAACCACAGTTGGGTCTGCTGTCACAGCTTACAATATCGTAGTCATAAAAAGGTTATTAACGGGACAGATTTCCTGAAACTTGTAAATGAACGCCCATCGAAAAACGAACACGGGTTTAAATATTGTTAAATGAAGTTCAGAAGATGTGAACAATGTTCAGCCATTGTAGAAACCTCACTTGCTCCAGTAGAGACTGTGTCTGCCGCTCAGGTACATTTATAGAATTATAAAAATACTTGGAGATGAATTAGCTGAAAAATTACTGGAAAAACCTCAACTCAGTGGATACATGGCTGTCTGCACTTTCAGTTTCTCAATATTCGTAATAACTGCTGTCACTGTCATTTCAGATTTGGCCAACAGGTGAGGTTTTCCATGAAAAGAATACATCTGGAAGTCAAAGTGTCAGGTGTAGGGGCATTCCTACCAATGCAGAACCAGTCCTCCCAAAGAAAAGAACCAGAAAAGTTCAAAAATGATCCAGACAACATCTAAACGATGGAAAAGTGAATAAAAATGGGTTCAACAGAGGACTTCTACTTGATAGCGCAGTGCTTGAGTTCTGTGTGAAGCCACGTGTTATTGTTGAGACTGACTCGTTTTGAATTTCATTGCTAATTTCAACTTTAATTGACACTTCTGCTCTGAGAATACCTACATATGAAATATCTTGGCCTATGCAGGCACCTACAGATTAAAAACAACCGTCCAAAAACTGGTCAGATTGCTCTTAACTCATAGACCTGTGGCTCACTTGGCAAAAATGACCATATGACCACAGACGAGACAGATTTTTCTGGGTTTCTCTGACAAAACAGCTTCATTTAGAGTGAGCCCCCGACGTAATGCAGCTCGAGCTCACCAGCTCAAACCCTGTAGAACTACTCTGCACTTCACAATGGGAAGCTGTGTTGTCTTGGAGTAATTCAGCCAGTTCCCATTCTGAATAAACAATAATGACACAGAGAGTCTGCAGGCTGACACGATTGGCTTCTTAGATTTGTTCAGTATGAAACCCTGGAAGTCTGAGTGTGTCATATGTACACTGCAGCTTCCTTCGCCCTGGTATCAACCACCTTTTTAACTCATCGTGTGTCTTCCAGCGTACAGAAACACCACATTGACTTGTTAATGAGGAAAAAAATGTGGGAAACAAAATCAGCTTCAGTAAAACAAAAGCGTGAGTAAAGTAAAGCGTCAGTGTGGGGTTTTCTACAACGGCTGATATTGAATAACTGCAGCATTTATCACAAGCCCTTTTCTCTGAAGGTTTCTGAACACAAGCCTGTGGATCCAGGAGGACAGACAGACTGTACTGTAACGAGGGAAGATGCACCTTTTTTTGCACAGAACCTCAGTTTTCTTAAGACATTTTGACTTGTATGATGACTGCGAAGCTTTAGGTTTGATGTTTTCTTTTTCTACTTGATGCACAATGGATATGCTCGGTGTCACTTTGTGTCATCAGAAGGAATGCACTGTACTGTTTTACAATCCAGCTCTCCTGACTTCTTCTGCTTCCCCTCCTCTTCTTTCGTAGTGAGGGCTGCACAATTAATTTACATATAATCAAGCTGGCATCCCAGGCTGCAGCGTTTCACTTTATATATATATGCGGCAGTTTTAATTAGCATGCCAACAGCGTGCTGTAATCTTCCTGCAGCCGCTGAGGCAAATATTCCCGATCAGGATTGTGCTGCTGTATTCAAAGGAATTAAACAATTTGTCATGGTTTAATTTTGAAGCACGCACAGTTTCCACCATGTCACTGGAGTATTTGGATTAATGATCAGGGTGGAAGCACACAATAGCATCATCTGAAAAACCCTGCAGTGCCACATGCTGCTGGGAAACGCGGTACCGTTAAAGAAAAGCTGACCCAGTTGACCGACGCCCTCATTGTGCAGCCCTGACTACAGTATCCCGGTATTTAACGTCTGAACCTCCTCTGTAAAGTGCAGTCCAGAAGAGGGAAGCTGAGTTACAAATGCAGGGAAAAGTTTAACAACCAGGGTTAAATACAACAATCGGCATGTTTCTCCCACTTCTGCTGCTGCTGAGGCTGCAGTCCAGGTTCCAGCGTGTGGACCATCAGTGGAGCGCTCACGAGGTGGGAAACGTTGATGTTGCAGGGTTTGAGGAACATGACAAGAGGTTTCGACAGTAGCACATCTAACAGAAATATTCTCAGGGTCCACGGGACAAATTTTCACCAAAACCCACTTCAGGGGCCTCAATGAGAAAACAGCCATTTTCTTTTCTTGTTAAATGAGCGAAGGATTAGAAGTGCTTTGGAGGAATGAGGTGCTTGTGTACTTTTTCTACCTCTCCACAATCACCTGCCTCTAAACCTAAACGTCCTGAATTACATTTTGTGGTGTGAAAACTCATGAGATCCTGTCCAAGTCCCTTCACCGGTGATGAGATGTCTTCCTCCTCTGAATCAGCACTGAGTGCAGAGAACCTGATCGCACACTCTGAGATGCTGTCGTTGTTTCTCACCATCACAACTCACTGTGCATTCCTTGGCTTTTTTTACATTTTGTTTTGAATTTGGTAGGGCCTGCTGTCTATATATAGCTTTCATGACGTGATGCAACATTGAAAAGAATTTTGAAGAGTATGCAATTACATAAGGCACATTTGTATTACGCTTTCACACCTTTTAATTGTTTCTCAACACACAGAATCACATTTAAAAGTGCATTTTGTTCTGTCATGATGTGTATCTTATTCTAACGCAGAGGACCAGATGATTTATCCAGAGTAAGGCTGCACATTGAACATTAAAAGCTGCCACAGGCCTGAATATTATGCATATCGAGGCCTTGCACAGGCCTCCTGACGGCAGTAGAGTCGACCTGTGGCAGTCTCGGGTCCACGCATCGATTGCATAGTTGTTAACCAAGTGGCTACTTAACAAAGGGAATTACTGTATCTGACAGAGTTTGTGTGTGTTTGGGATATAAATGGAGTGTTACAAGTTTTTTTGTTGTTGTTTTTTTTAAAATATATTTTCATTCTAGCACCACTTGAAATAAATGCAATTCAAACGAAAGCAAGTGTTCTGGGGTCCGTTTCACAAAAAGCAGGTTCAACAAACTCTGAGTCTAATCCTGAACTCTGAGTCGATCGACTCTCAGACAGGAAACTGTTGAGTTTCCGGTTCCAGAACAGCGGATTTGAGTTTAATCAACTCAGAGCAGTTTCACCTGGAGTTCATCAGAACTTTATTGTCATTGTCATTCCAATAGAGGGCGCCATAGATCCAAAAAGGTGTCATCATTGCCACTCAGCTTTGCACTCATTCGTTCCATTGGTAATACTTTAAAAACTGTGTCGCTGTTGGTGGTTTGTCTTTAATCCAGTTCAGTAAAATACACTTTCATACTAAAAATAGAAACTTACCGAGTAATTTAGATTTATTCTTGTCTATTAAATTATTAGAACATGGCAGCCCTACCAGAAGCTGACCCGGGTCTTTCCAGATTCTTCTCCTCAGTATAGCACTCATTTCCTTTGTTATACAAGGCCAGTATTTTGATATTTTCGGACAACTCCATAAACATGTAGGTATGTCCCATCGGTTATTTTACCTTTAAGGTATAAGGGCGACCTACGTGAGTCTATCTTGTTCAGAGAAACCAGTGTCCTGTGCTGTTGATGCAGTATTTTTTTCTTGGGTTTCTTTGCTTTATTGCTAAGAAATAATGAGTGAGTAGTTTGACTACAATCTTTCCAGTCGTTTTCATCGCAGTGACGTTGAAGATCTTCTTCCTATCGCTCAGTCAACTTCCCAATATTATGTCCATTAGAGTCGTGCAAATTGGCACAAGATTGCTTAATAACAGACTTCTTCACATTGAGGTCCATCATAAATTTCTCCATTGTTCCTTGATTAATTCTACAATTTGCCTGGATAAAATGTCGAACCTGCAAATAAGCAAAAAAAGTCCCAAGTTGACTCAACTTAAAATAATTTGTAACCTTGCCGACTGAAAATTTTGATTAAGGCTAGCAAATCATTTCAGGTTATTTCAACTGACTTATAAATCAGGCTAACAAACTGTTTCAAGTCATTTCAACACAGTTGTGTGTGGAAATTACTTTAGATAAACTGTCAGCCCAAATCAAAGGTTAGTAGAGACTTGGCAACGCTCACACCCCTGGACCCACTGTTTTATGTCGGAGGTCATACCTGGCCAGTAGCAGCGCTCTCGAACCAATTCCGAGGTCCTCTCAATGCCTTGGTGGCCATGTTGGTGCAGCTGCCTTAAGATCTCACTTAAGGACAGCAGGTAAGAGCAGCTGAAGGCCTTCTTCGCCCCCATCTGGACGGAAATCACCCTCTCCTCCTTTCTTTCAGAGATGGACAATGGAAATTATCTACGTCACACAAATGGAAAAAAAAAAACTCAGGTTCACACGGACCAACATGGTGCAAAAATTCTCTCTTTGGGACCGATTTCTTGCACACCTTAATGAAAACAAAAACTAAGAGACAGAGGCCACGTCTACACGTAGCCGGTATTCACAAAAACGGATCTACGTTTTCAAAAATAGCATTGTTCACATCAGAACGTTTTCAAAAAAATCTTTGTTTACACAAACCCGCATAAACACGTCATTAAGAGCTGCTATGAGCTGCCAGACCTATAGGGGGCAGTGTAACGAGAAAGCCATGCTAGCCTATCAGAATCCTGGAAAAAACACAGCAAAAACTTCCTGTTACTTTGACGATAATGGGGTCGTTTGTTTGGACCGACAGAGACATGGAGCTGCTCCTACATGTGGTGTTACTGAGCACACAAAAAGGAAACACTAGAAAACACTGACTGGGAAACATTCAGTCCAAGAATATGGACGCAGCCAAACTGTAAACATGATCGCACACACGTGATGCTGATGACGCTTTAGTCGCTCACTGTGACGTCAAACTCCATCTCCTCCTGTCTACATGCAAATGTAAAGACAAGAGTTTTCCAAATCTCCACCTTGGCTGGAGTTTTCAGATCGTTTTCAGTGACTTGGAGCTTCGTTTACGTGTAAACCAGAGGCCCAGACGCACTGACATATCACAGTTTTTGCTAAACAGGGCCTTATTGCACATGCACCTTACCCATCAGCAGCACTACAATGAAGAGAGAAGACGACAAGAGAGACCGAGAGGAAAAGCGAACATATGGATCGCTAAAATAAATGCAGCGTTGTTTAAAAAACAGTCTCCAGAGGCGCAAGCTACAGGAAGACACATTCAGCTGAAACATCTTCCTACAGCTGATGAGCAGAGAGAAAGGCTACAAACATAGAAATAGTTAAACATCTATTGGTATCGTGTTGTTTTAGTTCATTTATCAGATTTAAATTAAATTTTAAATAAAGATGAGAAGAGATGAAAAAACAAACTTAGTTATATTTTTATTTAGTCGAGCCAAAAACAAAAAGAAATCATTTGAGTGTATCTACATCACACTGGAAACTGCTAAATCAGCTGAGAAAAGATAAAATACACTTTTACATGTCAAAAGCAGAGAAAATTCAACACTGTACAACATGAAAAAAAAATCTCTCTTATACAAAGTCCTGGTGAAATCCAGGTCAAAGTGCTGGTGCATAAGGAGAAAGGGCTGTCAAACACTGGCAACATTATTTTTTGGCAATACAAACTTCTTGTTACACAAAAAGATAAAGAACTAAAAAATAGTACAATTTTTCACATCTTTACAAAAAATATATCCCAAACAGGACTGAAAGGCAGCGTATATACAGTGATTTATGTTCTGTGATTGGAAAATAAACTGCCAATTCAGAAAAACAGAGAAACCTGCATCAAGTCTGTTCAGTTGGTAGAAGCCCCAAATAGAGGAAGCTAGCAAGTTAGCATTTAGCTTCTGCTCAAAAGAGATGTCGCATGTTCTGAAAGAAGGGTTGCTACAAATAACTTAAAATGACTCATGCTACTGTAACCAACTGAGTTCATTAGCTAACTGTTCAGCATGCTACCATTAAGTGATGCTACAAATGTGTGTCCATAAAATAACCGTGGCACTCTTGGTCCAGTTAACATCTAAGCTAGCTAGCAGGCTAACTAGTACCAATATCACATCACTGGACAACTTAAGATGGGTTTATAAAAGCACAGTTAACCCCAACATGACCACAACCTTGTTAGCTAGTCAACTAACTTGTCAGGAAATTCAGCATGTTCCCAGTTAGTTTAACTTAGATGTTTAATTAGATGTCAATGTAATCAGACTAAGAGCGATTTTAACTAGCCAGCATGCTAGCATTTAGAACATAAATCTGCTCAACTGCAACATGAAACTTTGCTACAGTAAGCAACTTAACTTACATCGCACGCTAGCATTTAGGTATTGGCACAAATATGTATCCTGTGATTTACCGTTACAACTAATGGTACATTTAGCATCTAAGCTAGCTAGGTAGGTAACTGGTACCCCTGTGATATAACTGAATAACTTAAGATTATCATACAAAAGTCTGGTTAATGCAAACCCAAGTGGTGAACTGGTAATCATGCTAACATGCCAGCTAACAAGCTATTTTGGCTAGCTAGTTAGCAGTCAGCTTAACTTAGATGTCAGCTTGATCATAATGTGAATATGTGTCCTTTCAGTAACCGTTAAAAGTCATGGTACAGTACTGGCACCCATCTCACATCACTGGACAACTTAAGATAGCTGTATAAGAACAGCATTAACCGTAACAAGAACAAAACCATAAAACAAGTAGTTAGCTTGCTAGTCACACTAGCTATGAGCACTACCTACATAGTCATTTCCATAAATCAGTTTTGCAGAGTGACTTTCTAGTAGCCTCACGCTTAGTTTTCCGCTACATCAGCAGCCCTGCTAGCATTTAGCGCTCATTACACACTTGAAACACAAATTGCTCAAAGGAATACAAAGTGGTAAATACGGCTGATCTGAATTCTCACCATGTGTGGAGTCAAAAAACAAGAATGAGGTTTCATGATTCTGAACTCAAATGGCATACCGTTTGCTAACGTTGGCATGTTAATGTGCATTTTATTTAATAATGCCTGCTAACATCTCAACATTTTGCATTTTACGACGCCAACATTAAAACAAATGTAAACAGACTACTTAACTAACATTCTAAAACCAACAATGTGAGGATTAATCAAAATAATCCAAACACTGTCAGGATGTTTAAGTCTCTGTAGCTGAGATGCTAGCATGTTTAAACACTAGATTAAATGTCATTTTTGTTTTTCATGAATGAAGCTAAAACAGTTCTTGTGGAGGGAAAATGTGAACGTTGATTCAGAGGCTCATAACTCCTAAATAAACTTTAAGCAGTTTGACTACAGGAAAACCTTTTGGCATCAGGATTGAAGTGGACCAGAAAAAATCACTGTACAAATTGGTTATTGTTTGGTTTCCTGAAAGACATACTACCAGCAAGATGTCCAGGTACATAGATGTTTGTAGTATTTGCATTGTATTGCATAATGCTCCTGTTTTCAGCTGCAATTATTACCGGAAAAAACAGAAGAAAATCCATTATTGTGTCTAATTGTGGATTTGTTTCGTAATGGCCAAGAAAATGAGTCCTAACATTTGGTGCACCCCATTCTATATTGTCTCACATTACCAGACCATTCTATAGGACTGACAGCGTTGGATAAAATGATAATGATTGCACCCCATTATTATGTGCACAGCCAGTTTGATGTAGTCTTGCATAGACAGGCCGTTGTAATGAGGTGAACAGACCATTCTACACAGCGCTGAGATTAAGACAATGAGGTGAAGTCACACTATTCTCTGGCACCGTGTGGAATGGCCTGATCGCATCCCATTATCAACATAATAAGAGAAATCATGTTGCATCGAGTTTGTATAGTCCTGTATAGCCAACTATTCTGTGGTCTGACTGCGTGTTATTATCAAGCTCCTACAGGTGGACAAAGCTCAGGTGTGTTTGAAGTTCTTTAAACCGCTTACCATCAACCTTTGAAGAATAGGATGCTGTGATGCTGGGACATTGTTTTAGTAGAATATTGGCTGGCAAGGGAGGTGAGGAATATCTTGGCTAATTCACAGAAAAAAATAGCAATCAACACCTGAACGTTTTTAGCGTGGAGGAGGTTGCTGTCGTCTCCTGTGCTGAGGCTCACACCCACAATTTAAATCTGGTGAGTCAGACCAAGTTCTGTAAATACAAAACCACTGCTGAAGTACCAACAGCTAAACTTGTCATTAAAAACGGGTTAAAAGTATTCATGAATTTGTTCTCGTAGCAACCAAGCTGGCTAGTTTGCTCACTAGAAATAGTTCTGAATCCTGTGTGATAACAGCTGACAGCACGCTACTGACGCAACACGGAAGCATTCAGTCCTGTGGTTTGTTAGCGGGGAGCTAACTCTTATCTGTTACGCTCATCGGCTAAAGCAGCTCGCTAGTCAGGCTGGAACTTTACGGACTGACTGAGGATTTTTGGTGCTGCGACGGTGGCCTGTGAGGGACATTTTCACAACAACATGTCAGGACAAGGACACACCTTCATAGAAAAAGATTTTAAAAATCTAAATAGAAGAGCACATTTGTCTAGTTTGACCACAACGCTGTGAAAGGTCAAAGCTACCAGTGATTGTAGTGAAACAGGAAGAATCTCACAAACCTGCTCGACCGCAACAATAAGAACAGATGCTGCTAAATACAACTATTCAGTCTTGTTTCCACCCTCCGATGCTCAATAGATCTGGTTCTGTAAACCCGGCCGGCTGCGAACCGGTGAATGGTTGCTATCCGAGTCATCTGGGTGCGATCTCCTGCATCATGGCGGGCAGGTGGATGGTCGGACACGAGTCCCTGTGCCTCAGTTTGAACATCAGCTGCTCTTTTTCCTGAGAAAGCGTCTGGTTGACTGCTGTCTGCCTCTCCAGCGCCACCTTCAGATCCTGCTGCTCCTTCGATAACTGCCTGGAAAACAGAAGATGGGGATGGTGTGAAGAGGAGCGTTGTGTCCAGCAGGTGGCAGCAGTCAGTAGGTGGCGGGGCACTTACTGAATGAGAGTCTGGCAGTTGTCTATTCGGACCCTGAGGTCCTCGTTCTGCTGCAGAGTGTGAATGATCTGGTCCTCCAAAGACAAGTTCTTCTCTACCTGAGAACCGAGAGTTAAGAGGAAGAATAAGACGAAGAAACAATTCTGTGTGAAAGAACGACGTGCTCTGCAGATTGAGACAACAAGGAAACGTAAATACTGCATATGACAGATAAAGGATCAGCCGATTCACCACATTTAACCACAGACGACTCAAAACAACCAAACCTGCTGAAGATCAATAAGGCCTGAAATGCTGCATCAGCTACATTAATTTACTGCCTGTTGAATCCAGTTCAGTGCCTCTCAGCTGCATCTCATGTTATCTCTGGTCGTGGGATTAATCAGTTGTTATGACCTGGACCGTGTCTGGATTACTGACCACAGCCTGACATAAGGAGGATCATACTAAACAACCACAGACAGAATTTAACCATAAATAGACACAAAATCACCACCAAGAGCCAAAAAACTAACATGGACAGACACAAAACAACCACAACCAAGAAATACCCACAAAGAGACACTAAACAAACATAAACAGACACAAAGTGACTGAAAACATACAAAACAACCACAAATCCATCCGTCCATCTTTCTCCGCTTATCCGGGGTCGGATATTCCAGACCTCCCTCCCCCCAGCGACGCTTTCCAGCTCTTCCTGGGGGATCCCGAGGCGTTCCCAGGCCAGCCGGGAAATATAATCCCTCCAGCGGGTTCTGGGTCTGCCCCGGGGTCTCCTCCCAGGTGGATGTGTTCAGAAAACCTCCAGAGAGACTCCAAGAAGGCTGGTTGGTCTGAGCTGCTGTTTGGTGCAGAAGCTCAGACAGTCAGAGTTTCCCTGCTCGCTCTCCGGGGAGAACTCTAACAAGGCGGCTCACACCCGCCCGGCGCCTCTCACCGTGGGCAACTCTGGAAAAGGAGAGAGTCCAACGGTAGCCCCTCTCCAGGAGTTTGGTTCCGGAGCCCTTGCTGTGCGTGGAGGTGAGCCGCTAGCGCTCCACCTCCCGCACCAGCTCAGGCTCCTTCCCCATCAGTGAGGTGACGTTAAACGTCCCCAGAGCTGGTCTACACCACCGGGGGGCACTACGCCAGGATGCCCACTCCTGCCTACCACCCAGTGGGCATAGCACCCCGAACCCCGATCCTCTGCCCTGAGGGTGGTGGGCCCTCTGGGCAGTGGTCCCGTGGTGCTTCTTTGGGCTGTGCCCAACCGAGCTGACCGGGGCCCCAAGGCTCGGCCACCAGACGCTCTCCTGCGAGCTCCCCCCCAGGCCTGGCTCCAGCAGGGGGCCCCGGTCTCCCTGTTCTGGTGGTGGCTTTCCTCTTTAACTTTGTCACTCAGGTCTCTGAGTCGCTTTTTGTCTGGTCCCTCCCCTAGAACCAATTTGCCGTGGAGACGCCACCAGGGGCTGGTGACTGAAAAACGACTATGAAAAGATAGAAAGCAGCCTCAAGGGAGACAACAACCACAAAGAGACACACAACAGCCATGAACACAAAAATCACCACAACGGGACACAAAACAACCAACAGGCAAAAAACAACCACAGCAAATAACTACAAACACACAAAACGACCATAAATAGACACAAAATCACCTCCAAGAGCCACAAAGAAACACTAAAATAACAAACTGGTGCAAAATGACTTAAGACACATAAAATAACAAAGAAATGCAAAACCAATGTAAAGAATTGCTTCAGAAAGCTTCAGAAAGAGGCTTAGAAAGATGCACGACTCCTGAAAACGATTAAAAAAAAAAAAAAAAAAAACTAAAAAGAGACGACATGACCACAAAGAGACAGAAAGCTGCTGTCTTTAGCTCCAGCGGGTAGCAAACCTGTAGAAGTTCTTATAAATCTCTGTAAATGTCTCTTCAAATCTCGGTAGATGACATTTCTGAAACTTACCAGCTCATCCATCTGCTGCAGCTTCCTGTTCTGCTCCTGCACACGCTCAGTCTTCATTTCTATGACAAACAGCAGCGACTCCTGCTCAGATTCCCAGAATGCCCCGGGGCTGCCGTGGGCCTGCAGATCACACAGGCTGTTTACATGAATGTAACTCACAGCAGGAACAGATCAACGTGCAGAAACTGGGCTTCGAACACACCTGGATGTTCCTCTGCAGGTCCTTCTTAAAGGTGGATTCTTCGACTCTCCTCTTCAGCTCGTTGTAAACCTGCAGCTCTGCAGACAGCGTCGCTACTTTACCCTGAAGTCACAGCAGAAACACAAAAACTCACTTATAACCGACCATCTGTGCCGTTTCTCTTCTGTCCTGTAGGTGGCGTCAGTGGACATTAAGACTCCTACAGATATTCTGACAGCTAAAAAAAACAACAAAAGAACACAGCAGGGAGGAAATAAAATACACTTACTGATTATTACATCACATTTACTTTAAACAACAACTAAAACGATGCTGAATTCAGCTCATACATGACAGTAGGGTTTATGTGAACATGTGTGTTCCAGTGAATCAAATGAAACAGAACTTTAACTTTGCTAAATACAGACGTTTATACACATTCAGCTGGACTTCAGTCTTCAGAGGCTGTTAGTAACTTTACTATCAGACAACCAGGCAGATTGATCCTGGTCTGTAGCTGCTCGCTGCCGTTTCCTCCTCCACATGTTTACCTGCAGGATGTTTTCAGCCGCCTGGAACTTTTCTGTCAGTTCAGTTTTCTCCTGTTTGTGTTTCACCTGCAGCCCTGCAGGGAAGATAACACCAGACAGGATCCGGTTTCAGTTTAAAACAGATAAACTAATGAATTTTGACACAGTCTTTGACTTATTTATGATGTACACCAGATTTCAAGATGCTCTCAGATCCTCCAGAGAGACAAAAACACATTTCTGTCTCAAGAAGGAGGAGATTCGCTGCCGCACTTTGTTTTGTCTCTCGAAAATGGTGCAAGATGCCTAAATAGCTACAGCGCCGATTGAAAACAGAGAAAATGAACACAAAAGGACAAAAAGCAGCTGTAGAACAGGCATTAAAGCAACGCTGTGAGGCGCAAAACAACTGCAAAGGGATGCTGTTGTATAGAAGAGACACAAAACGCCACACAAGGCACAAACACATGCAAAATGAACACAAAGATGCAAAACCACTTCAGAATGATCAAAACACAACATCAGCAGCTATAAAGAGACAATATGAACACAACTGGATGAAACATGACTATAAACGAGGCCTAAAATATCACAACATGGTTAAAAAGAAGCACAAAACAAGGAACTCAGAATAAATACAACTACAGTCGTGACTCGATAATCTGACACTAAATGTAAAACCTTCTTCTATGTTGGATAGCAAGGCTGTCGGATTGTCAAGACGGAGGTCCAGATACGAGGACGGCTTGATGCTGGAAGGCTCATTAGTTGTTAATCATTGTTCATAGTTGTTATAATAACTAGTGTGTTGTTAGAACACTACATATCGCTGGATTTCAGCCTAACTGACCGGTGTGCTTGTGCACGGGCACAAAAACCTGCAAAATGGTTGTTAAGATACACAAAACGACTCAACTAAGATGCAAAACCGCTGCAAAGATGCTCAAAACGATGCACAATGACCAAAAACAGACCCTAAACAATGACCAAAATAAACAAAGTCCCTGCAAAATGACCAAAAGTAAACTTTGAAAGGACAGAAATCCACCTCAAGACACACAAAGAAGGCCCGACAGAGATGGAACCAGTTAAAAAGAGACAAACACAAATACCTGCAAAACGACAAACTAAAAGATCAAATCTGACAGCAGAGAGCTTTAAACAGTCTGAGCTGGAGTTTTGTTCTTTTATTTCATGATCACGACTGAAAAACAAACTGCACATTGCTTTTACCTTCCACGTGTCTCTCATGTTCCTCGGTCGCAGATTTACTTTTCTGTTCGTGCAGGACGTTCAGATCCGCCGTCGTCTCGGTTCTCACCTGAACGTCACAACAGAAAGACGAATTTAAATTTTAAATAAGGTGGAAAAACCTGCCGGGTTCGATTACAGCAGCTCTGCAGACGGAGCAGGGTCACGGCGAGGACGCCTCGAAATGGCTGCCGACATAAATCAGACGAAAACAAACCGCAGGCTGCAGACCCAGGTGAGGGAGGAGAGGAGCAGCCAGGAGGTTCAGGAGGGTTCAGTCTCTACTCTGCTGCATCGTTACGACTTCAGCTGGTTCATGATAAAACCAACCAAATCTGACAAAAGTTCTCCTCAGCATCATCCTAAATGTCATGTGTCTATCTGCTGCACTGATGAAGTTCTGAGGCTCAGAAATGATGGAAAAAGTCCATTAAAGTGATCAATCTGGACCCTCCTCTGTGGACTTCAAGGACCTGGACCTCTGGAATATTCACAGTCTGAAGGTAGAACTCTGGTCAGTAGATAAAGTTAAATAAAGAGTCAGCTGATTGGTTGACTATTCTTCTCTGAACAAGTTATTGTAGATAAAGGGCGGAGGACAGAATGATCTCAACTGGAGCCATCAGTGAACCTCCTCACCTTGTCCAGGATGCTCAGGACGAGGGCGCACACCTCCTCGTTGGCGTGGTCTTTCAGCAGCTCAGCCCTCTCTGGGTTTCCATTGGCCTCCTTTAAAATCCTCAGCTGCCACTCAAAACGCTCCAACTGCTTCTCCAGACAAACATCCAGCTCAGCTGACGTACGTTTACCTGCCGACACACAAACAAACACAGCGACGAACGGCGCACATCTGAATATGTCCACACACTTCTGCTGTAGATGGAACTACAGTGCTCACAGGAAATACAGCCACTGAACCACACCACCTGGCAGCAGCTTTGAAAGGCAGGTTCTCTGTCAAGAAAGTCACTGAAATGCCAGAATTTACCAGATAGAAGCTGTAAAAACAGAAAGAACTGTCGGATCTTCAACTTCCAGATGGTCCCGAAATACACCGTCAGTAAAAATCTTTCTACA
>NW_007578163.1:340546-352217 GCF_000690725.1 Stegastes partitus | reverse complement strand
CTGATGGTGGAACATCTTTCTACATCTGATGGTGGAACATCTTTCTACAGCTGATGGTACACTTGTCAAACTGACAGAAGACAGCTCTGAGTTCTCTCTCCTTCATGTGGTTCTGGTTCCACAGGTGCAGAGAAACATGAACCTCAGTGAAGGAACATGGGACTGAGTCCAGAGGGTTAAACCTGAGGCTTCACAACAACAACGTCCTCACAAACACGGAGATTCAGGAAGCGTTGGACTGTTTTTATGTCATCCTGTCGATTCCATCACTGACGTGTGGACACACGGCGTGACTTCAACACCTCAGCTGGTAGAAACGAGTCCGATCAATAAAACTGCAAAAACATGGACATAAACTGAAAGAGCAGATCTGGATGATTAAAAACTGAGAAGTAATGTGACTTTAAAGGGTTTACATAAATAAAATCCTCAGAGCCTGTCTGAACATGAACTGATATTGAAACAAACAGCAGTTTGTTGTGCTGATGTGTGGACTCATTTCAGACACAACAAGATGGAATGAAGCAGTTCTGACATGTGGTGCTGGTCTCAGTCATAAATCTAGGTTTTAAAACGCATGTCAAATGAGATGTTTAAGAAAATATTCAATCAAAATCGGCAATTTTATCCAGTCAGACCTGAAACTTATCAGAAAGAGGACAAAGGTGTGAGTGCTTCCTATTAAAAACCTGTCGTTTCACCCTGTGGCGGTGATTCAGACGGATGACGGCATCGTTCCTGCAGGAATCTGTGGTTTCCATGCTACCGCTAAACTGAACAAACTCCTCGTAAACGGGAGGAAGCGAGTGTTAACCAGTCAGCCGTGACTCACACCTCCACAGCAGATGCTTCATTCAGTCTCTCACATGTTGTTGTTCTTCTTGAGCTTGTAAAGTTAAGAGCCGTCATTCATCACGTGTTATTAAAGGAAAATTAAAAAGCGCTGCAGCCAGTGAGACTGTCCACATCCAGAGTTCATAATCACTGGAAGCAAATTTCAACAGGAAATCAGTCAAAAGCAGAAACCTGGTTGAAAAAGTGTTCCTCCAATGTCCACTGGAGGCTCCAGAGAGAGTCCATCCCACAGACCTCCACGTTGAACATGTTTACAACTGGGAATGAAACTGGTTTTGGTCTCTGTCGTTAATGCAACCCTTCATGACTAAAGTGCAGAGATAATTCTCACAGAAATCACCCGTTTAGTTTCGATTAAGCTTTTAGGTTCTGCATAATAAAGCCAGTGTTTCCTCGACATTCATTTAGGAGTGGCGAGCCGCTATTCCTTCAAACAACTCTTTCTTTCTTTTTGTCGTATTTCAGTGTATTTCCTTTGTAAGAGCAGTGATCAGTAATGCCACTGCACTCTGTCCTGACAGGAATGTTCTGAACCAGGCTGCAGGGGATCAGCTCACAGCCTGGACGCTGCTGAGCCTCTCACAGAATTTCCCTCCAACAGAGCCTCAGAACTCTTCTAGAGAAAACCCAGAAAAATTCATTGTTCTGAGTCTGGGTGCAAACTTCTACACCCCATCACTGTATTATTATGCATCGTTTTATTTATTTAGTTCATTTTTACATTCAGCCTTTGAAAAGCCATTTTCAGCTGGACATTCAATAACAGGCTGTAACAGTAAAATCTGCAGTCACGTGTCATTTGTTTACGTCACCACGGCTGGACGGCTGTGGTGGAGCGACAGATGGAGTGTTTGGAGTACACTTCTGGATCTGGTTTTAACTCATGTGGAATTTGATTTGGATTTGGTTTTGAATTTTGCTTTGGACCTGGTTTTGAACCTGGTCTGGACTGGTTATAGAGTGGATTTACAACTTGGTCTAGACTTGGTCTGGACTGGTTATAGAGTGGGTTTTGAACCTGGTCTGGACTTGGTCTGGACTGGTTCTAGAGTGGGTTTTGGACTTGGTTGAGGACTAGTTTTAAAGATGGTTTGTGGTTGGTTTTGGACTAATTTTGGACTTGGTTGTGACTTTGTTCAGAACTGGTTTTGGACCTGGTTTGAATAGGCTTTTGACCTGGTTTTGGTCTTAGTTCTACATTGTTTTTGGACTGGTTATGGACCTGGTTTTGGACCAGAATTTGACTTGTTTTGGAGCAGTTTTGGACTTTGTTTTAGACTAATTTTGGTCTAGTTCTGGACTAATTTTTAGCTGGTTTTGAGCTGCTTTTAGGCTGGTTTTAGACCTGATTTTGGTCTAGTTTTGGACGTGATTTGAGGTTGGTTTCGGACAGCTTGTTCTTGTTGGCACCTCGCATGGATCCTGCTGCTGTCTGATGCTACAGATATTTAATAAACTCAGAGGAAAAAGTCCTGCAAACAGCTGGAAGCAACAAACTAAACTTTGGCTCCTGTTAATGTGAGAACCTCGTTCACTTCTGGCAACTTCAACACAAACTCTGGTTTTGAGGATCAGCATTGAAATGCGTAAACAGGCTGTTTTTTTCCTTAAGGAGAGGCTTTGCATGCTGTCACAGATCACGTCTATCATGTCATGACAACAGGCGTGTTTAGTGATTGACAGTTTAGGGTGCCGTTTGTCTATTACTGTAATTAAAAACAGTCTCTCTTGCAGTGCATCAACGAAGCGCTGACATCTTGTGCCCGAAGCAAAAGCATCCAGAGTGTGTTGCTGTTGAGAAGTCAAGAGACAAAGTGGATGACTGCACTAAGTATGGAACTGGTTTGGACTTAGCTTAGAACTGGTTTCAGACCTGGTTTTGGAGTCGTTTGAACTTGGTTTTGGACTTTATTTCGGACTGGTTTTGGACTCATTTTGGCTTGGGTTGGACTTTGCTTTGGACCTGGTTTGGGACTAGTTTAGGACATGGTTTGGGACTTTGTTCAGAACTGGCTTTGGACCTGGTGTTGGATCTGGTTCTGGAGTATGAATCCAGTTTGGAGGTGACCGTAAACACTGACAGATTTCCTGGACTGATACAGTTGCTGTGGAAGTATTTGTGGACGTGTGTTCCAGCTGAGCAGATGTTCTCCACAGCTGGATCACAGTTTGTGTACCGTTGTATATAAAAACCGGAGTCAGGAGTTCTGCAGCTGTTTGGTGCGTTTAATACTCTGGATTCTGATTAATGAGCAGCGACAGACGGGAGCGTTGCGGTTCAGAGGAACATAAATAACTGTGTTTTTATTTCATCTGTCCTTGAAGCTCCTGATGTCATCTGACTTTGTGGTGACCATCAGCAATTAAAAACTGTCCTCCGCTGTATTTCATTCTTCTTAATGATCAGTGGATTATTGATCGTTAATGTGGGTTAAAGAAGCCCCGTTAGGTCAACTATATTTATATGGCAGCCTATGAAACAGAATGAATAACAGACATCTGTGTTGTGTTTGATGACTACGCAGCTGTAAACACTAAACTGAACTGTGCTCTGATCAAAAACAGAGAAAAAGTTATTGTCTTTCCAGCCTGGCTTTTGGCCTTCAGGTTTTACAGATATCATATAATGATTTATTGTAAATTCTTGCATTTATGTAGTCAAATACCTTCATTCATTCATTTTTGTCATTTCATTTGCTTTGACATACACAATAACTACATTTGTTCTTTTTAATCAAGATATAATAATGCGCGTTACTATTTTTTACAGTTCATAATAATCATATTCTAGCATTAAAGACATCATTTCTGTTAGAGCTTCTACGTACTGGTGTATTAACTGTTACAGAAACATGAGAAATGATTTGGGTAATTATCCTTGCTGTTCATTTAGGGCAGCTGTGGCATAAACCTGACATTAGGTGCTGGTCTAATGAATCATGTACATTAGACTCAAATTGTTTTTCCACCTGTGCAGAAGAAGCGACACAAATCAAGTTTCATTGATGGCACTACATGTTACCCAACTGTTTTCTCTTAATAAGCTTCATTTCAGAGGCTGACACAAACAAATCTATGAAATCCTGTATATGAACTAGTCACAGATCCAACGAAACCATCTGCATCGCTATAAAGCAGAAACCAGCACAGACTATTATGTAGTTGATATTTTAACCACATTACAGCATTTGACTGTCGAAGTGAATCACCTCGACGTCAAGCTGATTCTCACGACGTCTGGTTCAGAAAACAAGAGGAGGAGGCCGGAAGTGAAAGAAGGTGATGAGTGTGAGAACATCCAGGGAGGAAACCACACAACACAACATGTAGGTACGTACAGCTGAAACCACAAGTTTACATCCACCGTATAAAAAGACCTTTTTTTTTTTTCTCACTGTCTGACATCAAGTCAGACTAAACTGTTCCTGTTTCAGGTCAGTCAGGATCACAACATTATTTCTATTTGCTAAACACCAGAATAATGAGACAGAGAATGTTTTACTACTTTCTTCAAAGTCAGTACTCACCTCCTTCATCTTGGCAGCTGCTGCCTTTCTGAGCTTTCTCTCCTTTCTTGCCTTTGCTTTTCTTCTGAGGACAACAAAAAGAAGAAGCTTCAGTGACACTCAGATCTTTATTTCAGCAAAAGAACATAAAAATCACAACTGCACGCGCTCAGAAAGTAAACTACCAGCTTCCCCAGATACCTCAGAAAAACTGAGGAAAAGAGGAGAAATAAATACAGTAATGTCTGGACTACAAGCCGCTACTTCGTTCACACACTTTGAACGCTGCGGCTTTAACAACGATGCGGCTAATTTATGGATTTTTACGAATTTGCCTCGAGACCAAAGTGAGGCTGAGAGCGACAACGACAGAGAGACTGAGGAAGTGACAAAGTGACTCTGAGGCTGTTCAGCTCCTGAAGACACTGAAGAAGACGACTTTAGTGGTTTTAGTGCAGGAGGAAGATGAAGATAGCCATCAGTGACGTTTCCTGGTAGCTGCTGGAGTTTTTATTTCCTTAACCAGCCGTGTTACAGGAAGTGTTCAGAAAAAAAGCCTCTACAGTACGTATGTGTGTATGTTACCACTACGGATTTAATTAAAGGTTAAAACATCTTTCTGTGTAAATACCTCATGTTCCAACTTGGACACCTGCAGCTTACAGACAAGTGCGGCCTGTATATGGACACATTTTATTTTTTCTTTCTAAAGTTAGGCCCAAACAACACGTAGCTAAAACCTTTTAATGCGTCTGGGCCTCTGGTTCACACGTAAACAAAGCTACGAGTCACTAAAAACGATCTGAAAAATCCGGCCACAGCGGACATTTCCGCTGTGGCCGGATTTCAGTCCGATAAAATAATTACTGATCATTTTAAACATTAAAGACCATCCAGAAAAAGTGTTGATTTGAATTTCATCCCTTCATTCACCGAGGCACAGCGTTAATACAGTTAATGCTGAAGCTACAGAAACAAATCTGTCCAGCAGAAGTCATGTGTAAACAGACAGCCAATGGCGAGGCCTGCTGGACCTGGACCTGCTGATCTGCCTCCATCTCCAGCACTTGGAGCCAAATACTTTTCATCTATTAATATCTTTGTCCGCACTCACAACGCTCCCTCCTGACACACACCTCTCCACACACACATTGACCAACAGTTTGGCAACAATAAGGAAAGCCAGCTTCCTGTTTTCTTGGTGGTTTGAAACTATTTCTGACAACATACTGATTGTTATTGATCGGTGTAGTTTCATAGCTCAGGCCTGATTTATAACAGCACGAAGGATGAGAACCCTGGACTGAAGCAGCAGGTTTGGACCCTGCAGAAAGTTCTGGTTCTGGTCTGGCGGTTAAACTGGAGCAGGCAGCTGGTTATGAAAGAGTCCCATTAGTGTCCACATGACTGAAGCTGGAACGTTCCCTCTTTTCTTCCTGCGTTACGTAACTTCAGCTGCAGGACGTGGAGTTTCTGCTGCACGCTTTCAGTTCGTCCACGTACCTGGAGGGACGAACAGTCAGCTCACCTGGAGCACGCTACCGCTAGCCACGCTAACACAACACCGTGTCAGCTAACGTACGATGGAAGTCCTAATGATAGGATTAAACTCCTGCAATCTGGAGTCGAAGAAGCAGCAGGAAATTCATTAAACTAATCAAAATAATCTGTTGCAGATTAGAGCATTTAAATGTTCTAAATATGAACATTAATCGCTGCAGGTAAAATTAAAAAGGCGGAAGCAAAAATGCTAATGCTAACTGTACAAAGTTACAGCTTAAGATTAAACTTTAATTAAACTTTTTACATGTTTGAGCTGAAGTTTAAATACAAACATGAACTTTACTGGTTACAGCTAAAGTTTAATACGAGCATTTTATGCATTACAGTTAAGGTTTAAATGTATTAAGCAGTGTTTTTCTGCTGTCCAGGTTCAGCTGTGGTCCAACATGTTTAGATGTTAAGCTGGAGACTTTAACAGAACGTACATCTAAAGAAATGCACTTTAAATGAGCCGCTGAGATGCTTGGTGTCCTCCACATAGATCTGATCTCTGCCATTAGCTGAGCTCCTGTGCAGTCCGGCTGTTCCTGAAGGTGAAGTGCTGTTCAAACAGAGAGCGGAGCCTCGGCTCTGATTTATGGCCCTTTAAAAAGTGAAGGGCCTCTGCAGGAACAGATGCTTCGGCTCAGCACCACCTTCCTCCGGCTCAGAGGTGACGACACGCTGCCGAGCTCCACGTCGACGTGTTCCAACTGGATATTTACCGTTTAAAGAAGGCGGGTGTCCGGTGTGCAGAGCAGCGTTTAAAGTGTTTACACTGAGCATGAAGCAGCGTTTTAGGGCGTGATTGTTTGGCCTCGCTGTGTTTGAGCAATGCAATGGTGTGAGGCAACGCAGTAAGCATTTCAGCGTGTCTGGATCCACGCCTAAGCTGCTGTTTGTGCTGCTGAGGTCAGAGCTGGCTCCGGTTAGGGTTCCATCAATACCAGCGCTGCTTATTAGCATCAATACTTCTGCTTAATTAGAAGGGATTAAGATTTATTTCATGTGCTTTGTGTATTTATTTAGTGTGAAACTCTGGCCTCCTGTTGTTGTTGACTGGAACGGAGGATTAGCAGCAGATTTATGGCTGATGTCGGTTCATTGTGTCAGATGACTGAGTGTCTTACAGATGGTTTGGAAAAAGCAGTGAGTCAGTGTTAGCACACAGATGCTGCAAAAAAGGGGAACAGATCAGACCAGCTGTGAAATACTCGTCACACGTGTGTGTGTGTGTGTGTGTGTGTGTACATTTTCTTGAGATAATATGGATCAAACTGAGGCTGAGTGGATGTGACTCAGTAGAATTCAATTCAATTCAATTTTATTTGTATAGCGCATATTTACAACAACAAGTCATCTCATAGCGCTTCACAAAGGCAGAGACAGAAACACCCAACAATCCAAAACATCTGGATTCCCTATAAGCTTCAGCAGTCCGCAAAATGACAGACAACAGAGATAACTGAGTTTGACTGACTGACGTTGTCTCAGGTAGACGATGGAGCAGTGGGCTGATGAAGGTTTGTGGAGACGGAGGTATCTGTGCTCATATATATAAACTCGAGTAGAGCTGAAGCTTGACAGCAGGGAGACAACAGGACATCCACCACCAGCTGAAGTAGTTCATGTTAGAGTTTAAACTGTTTTTTCCAGTCCAATCTTGTTGTCATAGTTAGCGATCAAGGTGAATGTTATCTAAAGTGATTTGAAAGGCAACCAAAATGGCCACAGTGATGCCATTTATTGGTCAGAAACAGTAAAAACTAAGTCGCTAACTGCTGATGGTCCTTGAACTGCTCATCTGATGAAATGAACCTAATCCAAGCTGAGAACTGTATTAATTATCCAAAAACTGTTGTTCAGAAATCTGCCTAAAATCAACCATTAGCAGTAAGTAGGTTCTGCAAAAACTGAAAAACTCTGCACTACTCGATGCAAACAAGAAGTTGTTGGTGACTCAGCTGCGACCATGTGATGGACAATCCAACCATCTTCGGCTGAACTGCAGGCAGTGTTTGGAAACCAATTCAAAACCAGTACGTAGAGCCTCCACTTTGTTTTCCAGCTTTGCTAACACCTGTTGGACGTGTTCATTAAGTTTGTATTTTAAAAAGAAAAAAAAAATCGAAGAAATTCAGTTTTCTGGTTTGTGTCATCTTACTATTAGCTCAGAGTAAAACGGTCCACAGGGAGGAAGACCAGAGGGTCACACCATGGACCTCATGTCCCTCCAAACTGCCCTTTGAGGCTCAACAGGATGATGACACACGAGCAGAATGATGACTTCATAGAGTCGATTCACAGTTTAAGGTTGAGTCCGACAGGAAACACATTCTCTAATTCATCACTCACAGCAGAACACGCCTTAAAACACACATAAGTCACTTCTCCTTCGGTTTGTAGCTCATATTTGCAGCATTAAAAGCAGCCAAATTCTACCATAGCAGCTTGGATTGGCAGATATTTGCCACCATTTCATTATTCTCGGTCAGGTTCTGCATGTGTGAGGAGTGACGACACATTCTGTGACTTCCAAGCAGATTCATGGATGTTTATTTGCACACAGCAGATAAGAATAGCCTGTGAAAGTACAACTACGAGCAGCATCATGTTGTTGTGTTCACATCTGACTGACTCGCTGAGGTTCTGTGATTTGAAGAAGCTTTGAGGGAATTAACTTTAAAATCATCAGAGTCTGTTGTCTTGTGTTGGTTTCAAACAGACCAGCGTGTCTGTGAGCTGCAGTAATGACTGTTTTCCTCTGAAAGCCACAAACAAGCGACATAAAGCGGCACGGTCCACGTCCACGTCAACCAGCAGCAGCTTCAGTCCCACCTCAGTTCTGTCCCGTCTGTGTTTACAGGACAGAGGCCGGATTCTCTGGATTCTCAGCTACATGACAGAATTTCCCTCCACCTGGATGGGATTTCACCTGAAGCTAAACTCACACACGAAGCCTCCACGTGTCGAATGTCTCATGAGAATCCAAACGTCAAACCAAAGCTGCTGCAGATAAACTCGCAGCCTGGAAACAGAGATTCATCACCAACAGAGACGGAGGTTACTTCCGTCGTTAAAGATGAATCAAAGAGAAACCGGCTGTGACGCCACGTTTAATACGAGCTTCACATTTACATCCTTCATGGTTCCTCAGAAGAGTTACGAGCTCAGTTCGGCTCCATTAAGAAGGTTTCAGGGAGCTGATTAGCAGCAGAGCAGGAGGTCGGAGCTCAGAGCAAAACCAATAAATGCGACTTTATTCCAATTCATAAAACCAGAAGGATCAGCTGCCACATCTGAGAGTTTCACTGATGTACCAGACAGAAGGACATGTTGGTGGTGGGGCAGCTGTCGTACCTGCTCCAGCACGTCACACCTTTAGTTATTGTTATTGATCTTTTTGCACGGCGTTCACCGTGTCGTGTCCTCGTCGTATCAAATACAACAGAGACACACTGGTGAACATTGGTTTATCACCACATTACACCACTTTTACTGCCGATGCGTCCTGGCCCAGCGAGATCCTGCAGGCCCCCCACGGTGAACAGGAACAGGTTGAAGCTACGAGCACACCGACCACCACTGCCTCGTCGGCCCGTCTACCTGCCCCGGGAATTCACCTCCGTTATTTTCAGCGCCGTCTACATCCAGCCGCAGGCGGACACGGACGCTGCATTAGCTACATGAGGCTATCTCCAGCCACCAGGCTAACCACTGGGAGGCAGCCCTCATCGTGGTCGGGGATTTTAACAGCGCCACCCTGAGGAAGGCGATGCCAGAACTCCACCAGCACATCGCCTTCCCCACCAGAGGAGACAGAACTCTGGACCACTGTTATTCTCCCTTCTGGAGATACTAAAGGGTTCTAAAGGCTACAAAAGACACCTGCAGAAGCTCTGTAACACCTGAAAACACACCTGAGCTCAGCCACCCACCAATCAGACGGCTGGACAGAAACACCCACCGACACAGTGAAGCCAGCAGGTAGAATCAGACTGCTGCGAAAACCCAGATCTCACTGATCAATGCTGCTGTTCAGCAACAATCGATCAGCCGATCACATATCAGCCAGCTGCACTTCCTTCGCAAACAGAGAAACGGTGTCCAAACTGTGGTCTGGGGCCCGCAGGAGGCCGTGAGGTGCTTCTGTTCTGCCCGATTCGTGCTAACGATCGATGGAGGTGGCCCTGCAGCGTTGTCCTGCTGCCATGGCAACACAGATACATTCTGGATTTAGCAGCGAAATGAAAAGAAGTCACATGAAGAACTCCTGATGGGGAATCTGGTGTCGCAGGAGGAACGCTGCTCAGCTTCACGGTGTGTGTCTGTGGTGGCTTTGCTCATATTTGTGTTTGTGTCTAAAGCCATTGTGTGAGTTCCTGCATCAGTTTCGTACATCTCTGGAGGCATTTTGTCTTTCTTTCTGGTCTTCTTGTGGTTGTTTTATGTCTCCTTGCTGTTGCTCTGCATCTCTTTCTCATTTTATTATTTGATCTTTGAAGTCGTTCTACATGTCTTTGTGGTTTTTTGGACTTTTTGGTCGTTTTGTGCGTCTGTGGTGGTTTTCTTTTTTTTGCAACCTTTGTGTCTCTTTGTAGTGATTCTGTGTCACGTTAAGTTATGTCTCTGTTTGGTTTTGTGTTGTTTTTTAGTCATCGTTTGTCCGTGTAGTTATTTTGGATCTCTGTAGCTGATTTTTGCCGCCTTCTTGATATTATTGGACATGTACATTTTGTGACTGAGCAGGTTTTTACAAATGAAGACCATGAGATGTGGCTGAAAGTTGCTACATTCATTTTGATTACTTTCACCTGAAGAAGCTCGACTTTAACTGGAACTAAAACCGTTCACAGGTTCAGCGTGAGATCAGTTCAGACTGAGGAGCACAAACTGTCCAGGCAGAAGCCCATCCAACTATTTAGAGCTTTAAGCTTCGACCGCTGCCAGCTCGTGTTTTCAAAACACCGTCTTCACTCCCACGTCTAGTTTCACTCAGTCATCTTTCCAACAGTCTGTCGGCTCAGCGTGCAGCAGCTCAGACAGAAACCGAGTTCAGGTCTGTGAGAGAAAACGCTGATAAAACCTCAGAGTCGATCAGTCGTCTGTCTGCAGAAGTAAGTGGACGTCTGTGCATTAGAACACTCACTAGCAGCGTCCACAAATATCCGACAAAGATGAGACGCTCAACATCTGCCAGATCAAACTAAAGCTCAACTTAACTGTTCAGATTTATTCCTCACATTAAACTAAATGTGTTAATCAAAGTAAGTTCAGGTTTTAAATGTGTAAGCGGAGGCTCTTTGACTCCACGTGTCGACGGTCAAACTGCAGATGAGTAGCAGCTTTTTGGTTCATTTACTGGTTTTACAAACCACATCAGGGCTCCACGTCGAGACTTTAAGACGCTCGTTTTGTTCATTTCTCACTCACATTCACACAAAACTCGCTTGTTTGGGTAAAAATGACGTTAATTTACTTCTTTAAACTCAGAAAAGCATCTAAACCGTGTGAACAACAGGAATGATTCAGTGTGTTGTTGACAGTCTGCACTGTTCTCCTTCTTTTTATTCATCGTTCACTCCTTTGTATGTATTTTGCATTTAGTGGCCATTGTGTTTTTGGAGTCGTTTGTCTCTTTGTCGCCACTGTAAGTCTCCTAGCATCCGTTTAGAGTCATTTTCTACATGTTTGTGCTCGTTTTGTCTCCTTTTAAATCTTTAAATCTGAGTTTTATTCTCTCTCGGGTCATTTTCTGTGTTTTTGTG
>NW_007578163.1:337064-339724 GCF_000690725.1 Stegastes partitus | reverse complement strand
TTATACTCGATAGAAAAAAATCACACCATCATATTAGTATATTTACAGCGAGGAGCCTTTATATTGTAGCGTCTGTTAATTCTGGCATCTTTTTCAGATGCGATGATAAAACTACATAAATGAGGTCATTTTAATCCTCTGACCACCAACATGTGTCCAGAACATCCCAGAACTGACACCATTTGTCAGAGTCCAGAAGATTTTCAACAGTCTGAGCTTAAAATCCTGACATTTCAACAAACTCACCAAAAATTCACCAAAAACAAACACTTTGCTCTGAACAGATTCTGCGCTCTTTGCTGAAACCACGAAGGCGCGACCGACTCAGCAGCGACTAACACTCCCATGACAAAAATTCGGAGTTCTCAGGTGGTAAATATGGAAATTTTAGATGCTGTAAAAATGTCGTTATTCATTTTCAAAATGGCTCAAGATTTGACCAAATCGACTGAACACAAATGATCCAAGATTGCTTCACATTCGTCGACTAAAACGACAAACAAAATATTCACACTGACTCAAAATCTGTTTTTAAAAAGTGTTCAGAACGGCTGGAAACGGTCGAAAATGACAAACTCCTCAAAAGCTATGAAGACACCTTGTGTGAAAGTGTTAAATATCTGAAGTATGTCGGTAACATCTGTGGACATGTTGCTGATTCCAGGTTTGACTTTGTTTTCCTACAATAAATAAAGATTTTTTTGCAGATTGTTTCTCTGATTTCCATCATTCCAGCGTCACACTGACGTATCCGAGGTCCTTCTTCATGGTGTTGCAGGATATTATAATTTAGGGCTTCAAACGTGTGTGTTTCGCTCAGACGCTGCAGGTGTTTGGGGTTAAATCCAACCCGATGAAGTGTCTGTGAGCTCAGACTGAATCTGCTTCTATTCTGAGCCGATCGAAGCTTTACGCAGCTTTTGTGTTACACAACTGATCCTGGACCAGCGTCTGCGATGAAGCAACGAAGTGTTCAGTCCGGGATCAGAGCGATCTGTTGAGACCGATGCTCACTTCAACAAGTCCGATTACAAATCAGAGAGCATCATAAGCAGTGAGCGTCGGCAGCAGAATGAATCCCTGTGACCTGCTCGTTTCCTTCTGGACGGATCAGAACCACTGACATCATTCCTGAGCATACACCCGTACCATCTGGTGATTGTGTGTTCATCGTGGTAACTTGGCTTCTTCTTGAGATGATTTTTGCACCTTTTTGTGGCACTTTTGCCTCTTTTTGTGACGATTTAGCATCTATTTAAGTGATTTTGCTTCTTTTTACAGC
Source organism: Stegastes partitus (assembly GCF_000690725.1). Classification (NCBI taxonomy): domain Eukaryota; kingdom Metazoa; phylum Chordata; class Actinopteri; family Pomacentridae; genus Stegastes; species Stegastes partitus. The sequence continues at coordinate 338,442 of NW_007578163.1, read as the reverse complement.
ATCCGTGTTCATTTTTCCTTTCATCTCGGTCTCTTTATCCAGAACTTGAGTCACATTGTTCTGATTCTCTTCGTGCTCATTTTGTGTCTTATTATTTGAGTAACTCTGTGTCTCTTCCTGTGGTTTGATCTGTTCGAGTCTCCATCAGGTTCTTTTTTAATTAATTTGATCATCTTTTTGTTCCTGTTCGAGTCGTTGCTTCCCAGTAAGTTATCTTTTTATTCCATCCTGAGCTGTGCAGGCCTTTGTGAAACTCCACAGACGGATCACTGATCGACCTCCTGACTGATAATAATAATAATAACGATGACGGAGAACTTTCTGCTGTGTTTGTGGGCCTTTGTGGTTCATTTTGTGCCTCTTTCAGTCATTTTAAAGCTCTTTCTTTTCATTTTGCACTCATTTTCTTCTTGATTTGTGTTTGTGTTGTCCAGCTACATGAGTCCATTACGTAGCGCCGTTAGTTTACCACCAGAATACAGAGCAGATACTGAAGCTATCTAGACAGAGTCCAGTGAAGCGCTGCAGAGCTGCTCCACTCACAATTACAAACACAAGAAAACACAGAAACGCTAATGTAGGCGCTCCTTGAGTTTTCTCTGCTGAACTAAGCTGTGAGTTTTGTGCAACAAACTGAAATAAGATGAGAAAAATGTGTTGATGCACGATATTAAAATGTCTGGCCGATGCCGATGTTTAGACTTCTGATGTCACCGATAACCGATATCACCGATGTCGATGTTCGACTGTTGTTCACACCGAACAATGAGTTTAAGAGTGAGAACATGAAGACTGTTCTGAAGAAGCCCAGATCAGACCACATAGTCTGCTTTACTACGTAACAAAACATATTTATGTCCAGGACCCTTTCAGTAAAAACATCTGTGAAATAGCAGCGATATTAACCGTAGAGACGAAGGCGGTGATGTTAGACAGTCATCGGCTACATGTGTTCATCGGACCGACACCGATGTGGTCGCCGTGCATCTCTAGAACAATGTGCTGACTCGTTGTGAGACTGAAAAAACGAGGAGCTTTAAGGGTTAAGATCTCTGAACACCAGCAGCAGCTGAACCTCCACATGTAGCTGACTCCGCCCCCAACCTCCAGGTGAAGCAGAAACAGGTAAACCGAAGCTCTCTGTGAGCGATGCAAGCAAACAGGAGCAAAGGAACGGCAGCTGCAGGTCTGCACTTTCCTCTCTGGGTTTCTCAGAAAAGCTGCTTAATAAAGGATCAGAAAGGATTCAGATAAAACGATATCAAAGTCCAACAGGAGGCCCGCGGACCTCATGTTGAACCACACACGTCATTTTCTATCAATAACCAGAGAAGACAACAGCTGTCAGACTTCAACATTCGTGGGGAGGAACACAAAC
>NW_007578163.1:325228-336718 GCF_000690725.1 Stegastes partitus | reverse complement strand
CTGAAACCTCACTACAGACTCCAGTGAGTCCCACAAACAGCACAGTTCCTGTATCGACCCAACAGGTTTCTATCTGCATTCAGAAGGTCTCCTGAGCTCTGGTTCGTGGACCCGAACACCTGGAAGTCCCTCAGCACTGAAGAACACAAAGAAAAGCTCCTGTTGTCACACTTCAACAGCCGCATTTTAACCATAAAAACGCGCTAAAACCAGCGAAAAGCCACAAAAACGGACTTTATCTGCGTCCAGTCGGACTTCTGAGGCTCTGAAGCGGCGCTAAAGTCCCGGTTCTAACGGACGGCACCGTGGGAACACCGTGACATTCAAAACACGATGCGGGATTAGAAACAGATGTGCAGAGACGCTGATTTTCTCCGCCCGGCGCCAAACCTCCAACTGCGGCCGAACCGCGGCGGACGCAACGGGACGCTCGGTCCGCTGTCCCGGTTCGTCTCTCCGAACCGCCGGTGTTGCTCACCTTACTGTGGCTGCAGCCCATCACTCCTCCGCCGAGCTCCGGGTCCGTCTGAAGCCTCTTCTTCTCCGCTGCAGCTGCCTTTTCTTTCTTCTTCTTCTTCTTCTTCTTCTTCCCTCTCTTGACAACTTTCAAACTCGTCAGGGAAAAGTCCGTGAACGCACCGGCGGCCACGAGGGGGGCGGGGCTTCACGGCGCTGCCTTCAGGGACACTCAGTAACTTTCCCCCAATTTAAAGTTTGTTTTTTTTATGGCCAGAAACTCTGACAAGAGTGGCTGTAAAGTACCAGATGTGAAGTATAACCACAGAGACACAAAACAACAAGCACAAAGAGTCACAAAGACACACGAGGCAACGACAAAAGACACAAAACGGCCACAAAGAGACACAAAACTACAACTAAGAGACACAAAACAGAAAGAGACGAAACAGCACAAAGAATTGAAACAACAACAAAGACAAACAACAAAGAGAAACACAACACGGAGGCACAGAATGACACAATTACACACAAACGCAATGAAATGTACTGAGCACCTGTCCCAGACCAAAACAAGAAGTAGAAGAATAAAGAATAAACGCACAAGAAAAATATGATAGATCTATAGAGACAGAGAGAAATAAGTAAATTCCTGCCTTTGACCTGCATCGTTTGGTGTAAATGTCCTGCAGGTTGGGGAGGGCGGTTCTGATGGAGCGGACCACCCTCCTCAGGGCCCAGTAGTCCTGCTGGGTGCTGCTGCCCATCCAGGTGGTGATGCTCCCAGCCAGAACACTGTCATGGTGCAGGTGTGGAAGCTCCTGGGCATCTTCAGAGGGAGCTTAAAGTCTCTCAGGCGTCGGAGGAGGTAGAGACGCTGTGGCGCTTCTGCACCAGGGTGTTGATGTGACGGGACCACATCAGGTCCTGCCTGATGTTGACACCCAGGTACTGAAGCTCTCCACTCGCTCCACCTCTGTCCCACTGATCCTGAGTGGGTGGTGTGCTCTCTGCTGCTTCTTGCTGTAGACCACAATCAGCTCCTTGGTCTTGTTGATGTTCAGGAGGAGGCTGTTGTCTCTGCACCAGTCCTCCAGGGGCCTGTACTACGAAGCAGGATCTGGGGTTAGCGAGGTAGCTTCAGGTTAAATCCTGGGTTTTCAGTCCTGCAACACAAAGACACAAAACAACCACAAAGAAACACTGAAACTATCACAGAAAGACACAAACACAACAATAGATATGTATAGCTAACGTTCATGTCTGCAACAGAAAACAGAAAATATTAAGTAAATTAGAATAGGGTCTGGAACAAGGACTTGAACCACAGCTTGAACCACAGTGGACGTTAAACCTGTCCACACTGTGCTGGACTCTGGTTCGTGGCTCCTGGTAGATTTCAGTGTGTTTCTCCTCCTGATGTGACCGTTTCTGAATCAGTCTGAATAATCAACAACACGTTCATGACAGTCGCAGCAGCTGCAGTCGTGTTTTCATCACCGTGTCGACCTGCAGCTGAACTCTGAGCAAAACTCTGGCGTCATCGCATTTCTACCAGATGATGTCACAGTCAAGTGTGTGTGTGTGTGTGTGTGTGTGTCAGTCAGCCTCAGGCTGCAGCTTAAGGACTTTTTATTATTTAATCTCAGCAGAATCCTTCAATAAAGCAGCACTAAAGTGTCACTGAGGCCAAAGTTCAGGAGCAAAATCTACTCAAACTCTTTGATATATGAGTTTATTGGGTTTTGTTGGTCATCCTGACGCAAACTTGTTGAAGCAGCATTTTAGTGTTGGAGCTGTTTAGTGCAGTGGACCTCAATCTGAGGGTCAGGGCCCTCCGAAGGGTCACCAGATCAATTTGAAGGGTCACAAATTAAAAATAACTGGAGCTGCAGTAACTCGGTGTGAAAACCGCGACACAACATTGTCTTCTCACCTGCAGGACTGTAGTGCGGTCTGTATGCACACCTGTGAAGCTGTACTCATGAACTGTGGACTGTATCTGAGGACCTGTCTACACGTAGTAATAACGGTGACCTGTCAGTGTGTCTGGGCCTTTGGTTTACGTGTAAATTAAGCTACGAGTCACTGAAAACGATCACATCTGAAAGCTGTGGCCACAGTGGAGATTTGGAAAAACTCTGTCTTTACATTTGCATGTAGACGGGAGGAGATGGAGTCTGACGTCACAGTGTGCGACTAAAGCGTCATCAGAGTCACATGTGTGCGACCATGTTTAGAGGAAACCCTCAGAGGTCACTGTTAGGGCTGAACCCGAACAACCGACTATCCGAATATTCTTTTGTTGTGCTGGTATCCAAATAGCAATTTTGATATGCGACTAATCAGCCCTCGTCTCCGCTGGGTACTGTTGTAAAGACAGTGCCAATAAGTCCTTATACGGACTGACATGTTTACAGTATTTTCCTTATTGTGTCTCTGACACCACATGTAGGAGCAGCTCCACTTCGCTGTCGGACCAAACAAACCACCCTCGCGCCGTTATCGCTGAAGTAACAGGAAGTAATTCATGCCATTCATTGTTGTGTTTTTTCCAGGAATCTGATTGGCTAGCATGGCTTCTTTATACACTGCCCCCTATAGGTCGGGCAGCTCACAGCAGCTCTTAACGACGTGTTTTGAAGATGATCTGGTGTGAACAATGTTATTGCTGTTGTTGTTTTTTTTACAATCAAGATATAAATTAATTAGTCTTTGCTGTGATTTTACTCAATATTATCTGTAATGTCATCAGACTGGCAAAATGTGTCAAATAGTTTTAAAAACATTATTTGCCATTTTTCAATCCTAATATAAATCACAAATTTTCTTTCAAATAACAATAAACATCTTTTGAGTTAAACCGTGAACTTCTATGGTACTGCTTTCACTCGTTTTTGTTTGGCTGATTTAAAAATAATAATAATTTTACTGGTTTATATGTAAATTTGTAATTTTGTGTGATTTTATTAACTGGTGAAACAGCAGAACAGTCAATGTGATGGAAGCCAATAAGGATCCAGATAAATTAGAATCTGAAAAATCACTTCACCTGAGTCGAAGAACAAAGTAAATGAAACACAAGTAGGTTTTTCCAGACATTTGACAAATAAAAGTCCAATGAGCAATCTCTTTTTGCTCCATCTTTGGTCTCTACCAACCCCTGAAATAAATACCTAAGTGTTGTAATTGAGTACTTTAAGTAATTTGAGACAGAAAGTCCAAATAATATCACTGAAGACTTTCAGCTGCAGTTTTGATGGTTCAGGATTTAAACTCCTGCTGAGCTCTGCAGGTTTCTGGGAGTTTCCTCCTCCGGCTTCTGTTTTATGGACGTTTATACGAGCAAACTTGAGGCTTGTGAAACACTGATGCAGACTGTTGAGGACATTTGCCAACTGTGGACATCTGTGTTTGTGGTATTCAGGCTTTAAAGCAGCTGGATCTGATCTGAAACACATAAAGGAAAGCCTGGAGTTTGTACATCATCTTTAAACTGTCAGCAGCAGAAAAACTACACAAACTCATACCTTTAAAAAATAAAAAAAATAGCAATAATAACAATAATTGGGCGCCGTGGTAACTCAACTGGTTGAGCGTGCACTAGTCCTCAACGCAGCAACCATGGGTTTGAATCCAGCCCAGGTCCTTCCCCCACTCTTCTCCCTACTTTCCTGTCTTCCTCGCTCCACTTACCTGTCTAACAAAAAGCCAAAAGACCAAAATAAAAACCTATGAAAGCTCTCTACAGTTTTGTGCACTAGTGAAGCATGACAAATAACGCAAACTCCGGTGTTTCTCTATCCCCTCCAACACGTTCCTGGTGTTTCCTCAGCAGGATGTTCTACAAACACCTGCTCAATTTTATGAAACAGACTCACAACATGGTGTAAGTAGCATCTATGAACCCTCAGCAGAAGACCCTGTCTGCTCGATAAGGTTCATTTACTGTTGTCTCAGTCATGTTGTAAGGGGAGCTGCACGGTGGGCTCGGTGGTTAGCACCGTTGCCTCGTTGCACCGTTGTCCTCACCGGTTCGCATCCCGGTGAGGACACCTGGGATCTTCCAGCGTGTGGAGTCTCCATGTTCTCCCCGTGCAGCGTGGGTTCTCTCCGTGTAGCCCTGTGATAGACTGGTTACCTGTCCAGGTGAACCTGCCTGAACCTGAGTCAGCTGAGATAGACTCCAGCCCCCCCACTGAGGATTAAGGCGTATAGATAATGGATGAATGCATTTCTCTGTAGTTCATTTGCATCTTTTTTGTGTTGAATTCACAATGCCATGCCAACCTGTTGGATCACCATGGTAACTGATGTAACCCAGAAACTGGAGGAGAATCTTCAAATAAGCAGGGAAAGGGTCGTACTTTACCCCAGACTACATTTTTTGTCCTGAATACAACCAAGTAATCCTGGTGTCTGACAGTAACCAAGCTTCTGAATAAGTCTTGTAAAAGTCTCAAACAAAGCGAGATATTTTACTAAACCAAACCAGAAAGAAAGTCAAAATCAAAAGTAAAAGGAGGGAAAATTAAACTTGGCTGATGATCTCTTGTCCATTGCAGGACATGAGCTTTGGTCTTCTGGGTGAAGGTCCAGTCTCTGGGTTGTACCTCCATCAACACCTCCAACGTTATGACGTGGACTTGGCCACTACGTCACAGGTCTCAAACTACATTTATTTCAAAACGAAATGACCTTCTCCTTAACATGTAATTAAGAATGCACTCTATTATATGGAAACGTAATTTTGTGGAGGCTCACTTGCCCCTGAGGCCACTTGGTCTGGTCTGGCCTCTTCACAAGAAGGACTCCACAAAGGAAACATCATGAGGATTAATACAACCAAGGATGAACCATTTAAACCTCACGGCAACAAGCTTGAGTAAGTGGAGTTATTTAGGGACTAATATCGACAAGAAAGGTGGTACAGACGACATAGCAAGTACAGGCGAGGTGAGGATGTCTGGAGATATCTGCATTCAGAAGGCCTTCACCATGTGAAGCGCTGTGAGATGGAATGTTGTAAACTGTGCTATGCAAATAAAATTTGAGCTCTACAATATTACGACAGCAAGCTAAAGGTAAGACTTTCTACTACAATATAAAATTAGCACTTCTGTGATTTGGAGAACGACAAAAAATACGATCAGTAAACCTCCAACTGCTTCTGAAAGATCCTCAGCCTACACCTGCTGGATGAGGTCAGTAATGAGGATTTATGGCTGAAAACATGATGAGTACCAGCTGAAGAAGAAACTGAAAGAAGAAGATGCGTTTGGCAAACTTTACAAAAACCAGTGAGAAACACCACCAGAAGAGGCCTGACGGGAGACCTCAACAAAAGACGAGAAGAGGCACTCCTAGAAAAGAGATCTACAATCAGACGTCGAGAGTTTTGGGTAAACCTGGACCCAGCTGGAAGAATAAGCTCAAGACCAGGTTCTCTGGAGTTCCTTGTATGGCCAGAAGGAGGTCGGGGTGGATGGACGGCGTACAAACGGCTCGAGTCTGAATGAGCCTCTGAAGCGTCAAATGTAAATAAATATAATATTAACAAACCCCCTCATCGACCCTGTTGGTTTTTCTGCTTCCTCTGTAGAAGCCATTAACTCACAGTGACCAAAACATGCAGTTCTGTGTCGGAAACACATCAATGGAGGTTTGTTCTGTTAGAACACTGTTGATGGTAGCAACAGAGAGGAGAAGACTGATGCCAGACGGGGACATTTAAAGGACAATAGGATGGTGTTTGTTGTCCTTTCTGAGTTAAACTGATCAGCTCTAAAACCTTCACAGCCGTTTTTTCAGGGCTGCTCAGAGGTATCTCTTGAAGACAAGGCACTTGTTCTGTGCTGTAAGAGCTTCGATAGGATGGTTCTTTCAGTCTGAAGGTCCAGGCCGCTCTAAAACAGCGAACAAGTATTGATAGAAACCTCCTCCTGCACATTATCTGGGATGTAACTGGACCTGTATCAGTTTGTGTTCACGTCTCAGAGGCCAGCAGGCGATTGGAAACTGAAACCTCAGCGTGTTACAGTCCTGATCCAATTAGCAGCTGCATGCTAGCTGTGTTCACGTCTGTCAGGATCAACCAATCAGGAGTAAGCTCCTAATTGGATGAATGATTCCAGCAGATGAGAGGATGTTCGACTGCTTTTTAGTTTTACATGCAGCAGATGCCAGATTCTGATGACATCATGTTCTGATGTCACTGAGCGACATCATCTCAGTCTTTATAAACTACAACCATCCTACTAATAAAAACACGGTTCATCACAACATGTTTGATCATAATAACAAACACGTCAGACAGGGAGGGCTGTGGGACTGAACACAATGCGTCCAACAAAGCAGCTGAGAGCCGCCATGTTTGTCATTTGAAGCAGCTCCTCTGTGGCTGGTTTGTGTCTCTTTGGAGTGATTTGGGTCTTTTTTTGTTTTTACAGCTTTGTGTCTCTTCATAGTTGTTTTGTATGTCTTTGTGGTTGTTTTGAGTTTCTGTTTTTTGTTTTTCCTTTCGTCTTTTTGTGGGTGTTTCTTTGTCGTATTCTTTTACCTGAACTTGTAGTTTGTTGCATCCCTTGTAATTGTTTTGCATGTCACTGTAGTTTTTCATTTGTTTTTTTGTGTCTCTTTTTAGATGTTTTGTGTGTTTCTGTACTCATTTTGTGTCTCTTTGTAGTTGATTTTTGCCTGTTTTTGTGTGTCTTTGTCATTATTTAGTTTTTTGAAGTTGTTTTGCATCTCTTGGATGTTGCTTTGTATTTCTTTGTAGTTATTTTGTGATTTGTTGGAGTTTTTCCATGTGGTCACATTGCTTCTATTTGAGATTTTTTGTGTCTCCTTGGAGTTTTGTGTCTTTTTAAAGTTGGTTTGTGTATTTTTTTGCAGTTTTCCTGTTTTGCTTTGTTGTCATTTTGTGAGGGGACTTCAGCCCGGAGGCTCGATGGTGAGTCTGTAGTTGTGTTTCTGGCGTGTAAAGCTTGCGATGGCGGCGGGTCGACGCTCGACGGTAACAGAAAGTGAAGCAGCTGTTGTTGGATGGAAAGTTATTCTGACGCTAAGAACAACAACTGCTGCTCCTCCGTCTGCCACGGAGACGACAACACGCTAAAAATACACACAAATCTACATTCCACGCGTGAAGCCGTGTGTGTGCGTCCCGTCAACACGCCTGTGTGTGATAATGTTCAGACCTGCTGCAGCTCCTAATATAAACTCAGGCCAGCCGCTCTATAAATACTCCTCCCTGCATTGTGGAGCAGATTACAGTTCAGCGTGAGAAAATCCAAACACACCGAGTGACAACCAACCCACAATCCACCTCTGACAGAAACCTGCCCTCTGTTGTGTTGCTCTGAATCATCCACTCTGCTTCAATAAAGTTTAACTTTTAGATTCTAGTTGTGTTACAGCAGGAATTGTACACAAAAACATAGTTGTTTTGTGTCTCTTTGTGGTTGTTATGAGTGTCTTTGTAGTTGTTTTCCATATGTTTGTTGTTTTTCTGTGCCTCTTTGTGGTTGTCTTGTGTTTCTTTGTAGTTGTTTTAAGTCTTTGTGTGGTCATTTTGTGTCTTTTTTTTTTGTTTGTTTTGCATCTCTGTGGTTTTGTGTCCACCTTTTGCTGCTGCTTTGTGTTTATTTGTGGTTGTTTCGTGTCTTTTTGTAGTTGTTTTTCATCTATTTGTTGTTTTCTGTGATCCCTTTGTGGGTATTTTGTGTCATTTGTTGTTGTTTTGTTCTTTATGTGGTTGTTTTGTGTCTTGTTTGGTAGTTTAGTATCTTTTTGTGGTCATTTTTTGTGTCCTTGTGATTGATTTGTCACTTTTAGTAGTTGTTTTGTAACTCTGTGTTTTTGTACCTTTTTGTGGTTGTTTTTAAGAGAAATGTGTTGAAGTTGTTTTGTGTCTCTTTGTGATTGTATTGTATCTTTTTGTGGTTATTTTGCATCTCCTTGTATAAACACACTTGTGATTCAGCCTATGGAGTCTCAGAAATCAATCACCATCTCCTTCGTCTTGCTGGTGTTCATGTGAAGGTGGTTCTGCTCACACCAGTCAATAAAGTCCATGATGACCTTCCTGTACTCAGTCGTTCCCCTGTGACACGCATCCTATGATGGCAGGGTCATCGGAGAACTTCTGGAGAGGACAGCTGTCCGTGGAGTATGACGTGTAAAGGGTGAAGAGGAAAGGTGAGAGTACGCTACCCTGGGGAGGCCCGAGGTGCACACCATCACATCAGACACACAGTCCTGTAGCCTCCATACTGGGGTCTGTCAGTGAGGTAGTCCATGGTCCATGCAGCCAGCTGGTCACTGAGCCCCGCTCTGTCCAGCTTCACCCTGAGCAGTGAGGGTTGAATTGTATTGAAGGCACTGGAGAAGTCGAAGAACGTGATCCTCACGGTGTTTCCAGTGTCCTCCAGGTGAGACAGGGATCTCTGCAGCAGGTAGATGATGGCGTCATCCGTCCCAATGCCAGGCTGGTATGCAAACTGCAGAGGATCCATGTTAGGGCTCACCAGGGGGTGAAGAGGGTTCAGGACGATCCTCTCAAGTGCCTTCATAAGATGGGAGGTTAAGGCCACTGGTCTAAAATGGTTTGGCTCCTTGGGACACAAGGTCTTCGGGACAGGGACCACACAAGACGTCTTCCACTTGGCAAGAACTCTTTCCAGTCTCAGGCTTAGGTCGAAGATGTAGCAGACCACCTGACAGAGATGGTCTGCACAGTCCCTGAGCAGTCTGGAGCAGATGCCATCAGGACCCGTGGCTTTCCTGGTTCTGGTCTTCTTAAGCTGCATTGTCACCTGATCCACTGTTGGTGTGAAGAGAGGAGGAGGAGAAGATGGGGGAGAGAGGAGGGCCCCAGAGATGGTGGTGGTGGTGGTGAGGGAGGTGAGGAAGGGGAGGGGGCTACTAGGGAAGAGGAGCTGGAGGTGCTGGAGGTAGGCAGGACAGTGCTCAGGCTGGAGGGGGAGAGGGTGAGACCAGCATCAAATCTGTTGAAAAACAGGTTTAGCTTGTTGGCCCAGTCCCTGTCCCCAGGTTCAGGGTCCTTCTGTCTGCCTTTGCCTTGCTCTGATATGGTTTGGAGTCCCCTCCAGACCTCTCTCTCGAGTTGTTGTTCTGTAGCCGGTCCTCCATTTTCTTCCTGTAGTTGGCCTTACACTCTCTGATCTTTCCTCTGAGATCCCTCTGTACCCTCCTCAGTTCTTCCTGTCACCAGACCTAAAAGCCCTCCTTCTCTCCAACAGCAAGGCTCTCAGCTCAGGAGTCACCCATGGCTTGTTGTCTGAGGAGCACCGTACCCTCCTGGTGGGCACAGTGGTCTCTACACAGAAATGTATGTATCCAGTGATACAGTCCGTTAAACAGTCAACTGTCCATGTGGCTCACAGAGCACCTCCCAGCCGGTGGTGTTAAAACCATCTTTGAGAGCCTCAGTGGCCTCCTCAGACCACTGCTTCACACACTTTTTGGTCGGGGGCTCCTTCTTCACCATCGGAAGCAGAAGGACCAGGTTGTGGTCTGAGCGACCAAGCGGGGGGAGGGGGGAGGAACTGTAGGCATCTGCTGTGCTTGCATACAGCAGGTCCAGAGTTTTGTCGTTCCTGGTGGGGCAGTCCACAAACTGATGGACGTTAGGGAGAGTGGCAGACAGCGTTGTCCTGTGGGGATTTTCCCCGGTGATGAGGAAGAAGGCTTGGGGATGCGCTGTCTGTAGCTATGAAACCACACCGTGGAGGAGCTCGCAGGCTGAATCGTGGTTGGTCGAGGGAGGGATGTACACCGTTATTGCGACAACAAGTGAAAACTCCCTTGGCCGGTAGGACAGCCGGATGCTAACTGCTGGTTACTGTTGCTCCTTGATGCAGATGTTTCCGGCGTTACACCACTTGTTGTTCACAAACATCGCCACTCCCCCGCCCTTCTTCTTACCCCTCCTCTCCCTCGTGTCTCTGTCCGCTCTGACGAGATGAAATCCATCCAGCAGCACCATTGAGTCCGGGGTAACGTCGGTCAGCCAGGTCTCCGTGAAGTGAAGGAGGCTGCACTCTCGGTACTCCTGCTGTTAGCGCCACGAGCTCATCCATCGTATTTAGGAGAGACCTGACATTTCCTTTGATGACAGATGTGAGGCATAGTTTGTACCGTCATCTCCTTACCCGGTGCTTTACTCTGGCTCTGCATCCCCTCCTTCTCCTCCATAGGTCGGCGGGGATCTCCGATCACGCTTCGGGATGTAGCCTAGCTTGGCTAAGCGCTAACAGCTGTTCCCGGGTATAAACAACAGCCGGGCTACGGTAGAGCATGTTTGCTGATGCGGCGTTTAAAAGTAAAGAAAACAGTAAAAAACACAACAGCAGTCTCACCAGCTTTACTCCAAGAAACGGACGTGTGCTGGAGCGACAGCTACAGGAAAGAAATCAGCAGAGAAAAGCTAAAAGTTCGGAAAGGTCACTACAAACAAAGAGAGAGGTCGAAGCTGCTGCTACTGGCTGCCACTCAGTCGGTGCCATCTTACATAAAGGTCCAGTGACCACTCGATAAAACATGAAAGTCAATGAATAGAGAAAGTAGAAACCCCGTTGCATGCAGATGCAGGTCTTCTGACAAAAGCGTTTCTTTTCCAACACAGGACTGAGGGGAAGATGCTTTTAACAAGTGATTATTTCATTGCAAGACTACAAGAGATGGCACTGCCTCCGCTTTGTTGATATCATGAGTTTGAATGAAAGAGAAGGTTGTTAACCTGAACCCTAACCTCGTCCTGCTCAACACAGACTTCAGGACCATCATGCAGGATCCAGTTTACAGCCTGTTAAAGGTCACAAGAACAATGCTCACTTTCAGACTTCTTGTTTTGGTACCTTCGCAACTGAAATCTCGAGGGTTCTTGAAGAAACTTCTGAGAAAAATAATAAAAGTTTAATTCGAGCTCTGTTCCAGCTCGAGGCAGCAGATGTTGTGTTGCTGCTTTTTCCTTCAGATCACATTTCTGAGACACACTTGCTGTTTGTGTCG
>NW_007578163.1:321691-323507 GCF_000690725.1 Stegastes partitus | reverse complement strand
TTCCACTGTGGATAATGACTCTCTGACCAGCTTCAGCAGCATCTTCACAAGGTCTTCAGCTTCTGTTCTGGGGTTGATTCGCACATTTCAACCAGAACACTTCATCTCTGGACACAGAACCGTCTCCTTCCTGAGCCTATGATGGCTGGACATTCCCATGGTGGTTCTACTGATAGAACTGTCTGAACAGATGAAGGTGGAACCTTCAGGCATCTGGACATTGTATCCAACAATGACGTGCAGTCAGGGGAAGAAAAAAAATGTAATGATAAAATGATTTAAATGGTTATATTTATCCAGTGATTTGTACTATGAAGTATTTCTTCTTTCATTTAGCCTCGTCAATTTTTATGATTTTTTAAAATTCAAAATCACAGAATTTTCGCAATTTCTCATTTAAATGTTTGGAAGAGAAGCCGGTGAAGCAGCAGCAAGCTCAGCTTCACTTGGATTGTACAATCCCTCACTACCTGCTGGCTGCCTGCAGCGTGCTGCTGTCTGGACGTCGCCAATAACATGTTTCAAACACATTTAATATATGAACTGATTTTCCATAGTTTAGCTGATGTATATAATAATGTACAGTGTTTTTTGTTACCAACTGTATGTGTGTAACGTGTTTCCTGTGCTGAGCGATCAGAACCGGCTGAGAGGAGGTTCCAGGTGAGGCAGGCAGTTCCCTTGCCTCATGGCAGGGGGCGCTCTGATCCCAGACATGCTTCTTGTGACTCCATGGCTGCAGAGTCAGTGACAGCAAGCTAGACTGAGTACGATATACAGCTAGCAAGTCAAGTGCAGCGAAGGAAGATCAGGAGACTTTTACAAAAAAATACCGGATGTTTTGTCCAGAAGGGGCGGAGCATGGACTTCATTTAAAGGTAAAGGTAAGACCGAATAACTTGAAGAAAAAAAAAAAAAAGAAGAAGAAAGAACCATGTGTTTGTGGGCTACAGTTTGTATGTATAAAGAATGCAAATGTGAAAAATAACCCGTAAACTGCTGCCAATCAAATGGCAAATATGCTGCTGTGTAGAGTGCATATATTTGCAAATCAGATTGTGATGAAGTCAGAGCCTCACCAGCCACGAACTTCACCGCACATCACTGGTACCCAGGGATGGACCAGACTGGTGGAGGTCCACAGTTCTCCTCCTGATATCTTGGCTGATTTCTTTAGATGTTCCATGTTGTCACAAAGGCAGCAGTGTGTTTGAAGTGTGCCTTAAAATACATCCACAGGTGTGTCTCCAGTTAACTCAGATGGTGCCAATTAACCTATCAGAAGCTTTCAAAGCCATGACATCATCATCTGGGCTTTCCCAAATAGTTTGAAGGCATCTTAGTGGATGTAAACTTCTGGTTTCAACTGTGTGTGCCATAATGCAATAAACCACAAACACTACTGAGGTCGTCCATGATTGTAGTTTGTAGTAGCCTTGTCACATCCACCCAGAGTCAGCAATAGACCAGAAGCCAGCTCCTCTCTGTACTGCCTCTTGGCTGCTATGGTGGCTTTTCTCACCTCACAACTTTGTACTCTGTCTCGCTGCCTGATCTAAATGCAACAGAGTGAGCACGCAGCATATAGCGTACCTGAGTGTTCATTAAGGGATCTGGTTGGGGAACTTTCTGATTTGCATGGTGGACACGATGTTGTCAACACAGATGCTAATATACAGATGCTGACAGCAGAGTCCTCCAGAGTGGCTGCATCTTTAGACACATCCCAGTCAGTCCAAGCAAGGGGGTCCAGAGTTTCACTTGTGTGATGAGAGGTTTGTTTGTTTCAGTCTTTGTCTGTAGGCCGGGTACAGGA
>NW_007578163.1:291428-320934 GCF_000690725.1 Stegastes partitus | reverse complement strand
CACATTTCAACCAGAACACTTCATCTCTGGACACAGAACCGTCTCCTTCCTGAGCCTATGATGGCTGGACATTCCCATGGTGGTTCTACTGATAGAACTGTTGGAACAGATGAACGTGGAACCTTCAGGCATCTGGACATTGTACCCAACAGTGACGTGCAGTCAGGGGAAGAAAAAAATATGTAATGATAAAATGATTTAAATGGTTATATTGATCCAGTGATTTGTACTATGAAGTATTTCTTCTTTCATTTAGCCTCGTCAATTTTGATGATTTTTTAAAATTCAAAATCACAGAATTTTCGCAATTTCTCATTTAAATGCCTGAAAGAGAAGCCGGTGAAGCAGCAGCGAGCTCAGCTTCACTTGGATTGCACAACCCCTCACTACCTGCTGGCTGCCTGCAGTGACAGCGTGCTGCTGTCTGGATGTCGCCAATAACATGTTTCAAACACATTTAACATATGAACTGATTTTCCATAGTTCAGCTGATGTATATAATAATGTTCAGTGTTTTTTGTTACCAACTGTATGTGTGTAACGTGTTTCGTGTGCTGAGCGATCAGAACCGGCTGAGAAGAGGTTCCAGGTGAGGCTGGCAGTTCTCTTGCCTCATGGCAGGGGGCGCTCTGGTCCTACATGCTTCTTGTGACTCCATGGCTGCAGAGTCAGTGACAGCAAGCTAGACTGGGTACGGTATACAGTTAGAAGGTCAAGTGCAGCGAAGGAAGATAAGGAGACTTTTACAAAAAAGTACCGGATGTTTTGTCCAGAAGGAGGAGCATGGACTTCATTTAAAGGTAAAGGTAAGACCGAATAACTTGAAGAAAAAAAAAGAAGAAGAAGAAAGAACCATGTGTTTGTGGGCTACAGTTTGTATGTATAAAGAATGCAAATGTGAAAAATAACCCGTAAACTGCTGCCAATCAAATATGCTACTGTGTAGAGTGCATATATTTGTAAATCAGATTGTGATGAAGTCAGAGCCTCACCAGCCACGAACCTCACCGCACCTCACTGGTACCCAGGGATGGACCAGACTGGTGGAGGTCCACAGTTCTCCTCCTGATATCTTGGCTGATTTCTTTAGATGTTCCATGTTGTCACAAAGGAAGCAGTGTGTTTGAGGTGTGCCTTAAAATACATCCACAGGTGTGTCTCCAGTTAACTCAGATGGTGTCAATTAACCTATCAGAAGCTTTCAAAGCCATGACATCATCGTCTGGGCTTTCCCAAATAGTTTGAAGGCATCTTAGTGGATGTAAACTTCTGGTTTCAACTGTATGTGCCATAATGCAATAAACCACAAACACTACTGAGGTCGTCCATGATTATAGCTTGTAGAAGCCTTGTCACATCCACCCAGAGTCAGCAATAGACCAGAAGCCAGCTTCTCTCTGTACTGCCTCTTGGCTGCTATGGTGGCTTTTCTCACCTCACAACTTTGTACTCTGTCTCGCTGCCTGATCTAAATGCAACAGAGTGAGCAGCATACAGCGTACCTGAGTGTTCATTAAGGGATCTGGTTGGGGAACTTTCTGATTTGCATGGTGGACACGATGTTGTCAACACAGATGCTAATATACAGATGCTGACAGCAGAGTCCTCCAGAGTGGCTGCATCTTTAGACACATCCCAGTCAGTCCAAGCAAGGGGGTCCAGAGTTTCACTTGTGTGATGAGAGGTTTGTTTGTTTCAGTCTTTGTCTGTAGGCCGGGTACAGGAACAAGGAAATGTGGTCCGAGTGTCTGAAGTGGAGGCTTGGTGCAGCCCTGTTGGCACCGTGTATGTTACTGTAGACATGATCCAATGGGATCGCTCACGTTTGTAGTGTTTGGGAAATGCAGTTTTTAAATTGCACTGGTTGAAGCCACCAGCAGTGAAGAAAACAGCATCAGGATGAGCTGTACGCGGCAGTAAACTCCCTCGGTAGATGATCGGGACGGCATTTCAGCAGTAAAAACTCCACATCTGGCCAACAGTGCTCACAAACAGTGCGTATATCTCCACACCACGAGCTGTTAATAAACACACAGATCCTCCCCATAAGCCTGACTGGAGGCTGCAGTTTGGTGTCCTGGCTTTCAGTCTGACATTCTGGGTCTTGGGGAGAATTTAGAGCGCAGCACGCTCTTATTTCCCACTGAGCTTTAATCCTGGCTCTTAGCTCGTCCATTTTGTTAGCAAGCAGCTTGGTAGCGATGGTCGGCTAGCGCAAGCTTTTCGTCTTGTCCGGAGCCCTCCCCTCTCGCCTGGCTTGCTCACTAGGGCTTGGTACTTTGGGGTTTCCTGGGGGTGGGGGTGGTGGGTTGTAGCTCTGGTGGTATCAAACCAGTAACTTTATAATGTCTGTGTGAGCTGGCGATGTCCAGCAGTGTACGTCTGGTAAATGTTAACAGCCAGCGGAGCGAGCAGAGGGGGCGCCATGGTAACCGAAGCTCTTTTCAGAGCAAAAACTGCTCATTTCAAAAGTTTTAATTAGTTTTGTAAAGTTTGCAAAGTTACTCCTGAAGACTGTGAAGCAGCAGAATCAGTAAACCTACTTTATGTGTATAAATATATATCCAGTCCTTCATGGATTTGTTTTCAACACTTTGTATCATTTTTTAAACATTTTTAACAAAGAATTAATAATCATAAGAATAACAATGAACCTGTTTAAGGTGTTGCTGCCTTGTAACTGTTTCACAGTCTTAATCCTTAACTTCTGTTTTCATCAACTGAAGAAGATTGTGCCACCTTGTGGTGTAACCAGGCTTTTTGGTTTTATTCAAATATCTGAGGTGTAAAGAAGCCCAGTGATGCATCAGGATCAATGTTTTATCAATATTTCAGTCACTGGTTTGGTTTTCTGCAAACCAGATCTGTGTATCTGATGATGCTGCCGTCCTGTTAGTTGTAATGGAGTATTCAGACATTGAGCTCAGCAGTATGTGTCTGCAGACCTGGAGGCTGCACTCACAGGGCCCTGCATCACCTACCACAATGAACCATCACCACAAAGCATGGTTTAGTTCTAAAGGATGATTCCTCTCAAAATATATTTATAATTTAAAAGGCTGATCCGAGGACGATTCCACATAAAGTACTGCTTCATATCCAAGTACCGGTCATTTTAAAGTTTTTTTTTTCATCTAAATAGAGCTTTTCAACCAACAAGCTGAGGTTTGAAAGGTTTATTCCACCAAAATACTACTTATGACAATAATAACTGGTTGCTGAGACTCGCATTTGGGCAAATAGTGTCATGAACACACTGATGAACAGGTAGGATGATGATGGCCTCTGATGATGATGGACCTGCTGCTGTGGCCTCTGGTCTGCACATGTCAACCAGGACAGTCTGAAAAGAGACGAAACACCAGGAGGACTCTGGAGACAGAATTATATGTTTATTTGTTCTATACAACAACATTTAATGAAAATAAAAGCAACAACACACTAAAGTGAACTGGTCTTGTGACTCCCACCTCAGAATCTGTGATGTCACTTCCTCCTGAGACACAGAGACAGACATTAAGGAGTCAGAAGGCTGGGCTGTCTTTAACCATTTATTGGTCCATCTGGCAAATATAAGAAACACTCAGCACGCTACGAAAGGAGCAGCTCGGTCATTTCAGCTAATGTTCGCTTGTTAGCTTCTGGAGTTTCTCAAACTCGCTATGAACATATTTAAACAGTAACACACATATCAACACACTCTAATGAACATTCATGTGGTTGTTAATGCAGATACACTCCAAAGATAGATAAAGGAAAAATCATAAAACAACCATTCATGAGCCATGCTGTACTCCACAACCGACCTCGTGCACGCCTCTCAGGAACGACAGCATAACAACACCCCAGCTCCCAAGGGGGCGCCACTGAGCCAACAACAAATCAACATGACATCCAAACCACAGCAAGTGGAATTATCCACATATGCACTGTTACATATACAATAATAATGGAACAGACGAAGCAATAAATCCACCAAAGACGAGGCAAAGTGCTTGTTTTATTATTTAGCGTAACAGGAGTCAGTGGCTCCCCAGCAGTTTGAGTTTGGTTTTATGTGCTGAAACATCTTTGTGACCCCAAGAACACCAGCGTCTCCTCCTGGTCAGGGCAGGCCGACGGCGGACCAGAGCTCCAGCAGGACGTCCACCTTCAGGTAAACTCTGCAGAATGTGAGGAGAACTCCGAGAGACGAGAACCCGATGAGAACCCAGAGAACCTGAGCACTGAAGTACAGCGGAGCCAGACTGGAAGAGACAACAGAGACAAGAGAGTTTTAGGGCTGGCCAAGTCATCCAATCACAATTTCACCTTCTCTTGATCACAGAAACACTGTAATCGAAGCTAAACGATTATTGTGCTGCGTCGTGCATGCAAATTCCTGAGCACCTTGAACGCGCCTGTCTTAAGGCTGGATTATGTTTTCCGTATGAACGTAACGCACAGAATCAGCAGGAGAAAACACACGTGGTGTCTGTTACCAAACTGTAGGGGGCAGTGTGTCACAAACACACGTATACCACCAGACTAAATTGGAGGAGAAGTTTGGCGTTGTTCACGTCGCTTCCAACACGGTGACACATGCGGGTAGTTTACACCAGGTGGCAGTAAATACGCCGGATTTAGCACAAGGCTTAATTCCATCCGTGTGTTTTCTGTTCTGACATAATTATCAACAGACTCATCAAGAACCAGGAAGCGGATCCAGATAAGAGTTTAGAGCCAACTCAACTCTCTTAGAATCTTTGGGACGTTCTGGCTTCCCCTTGGGTCTCCACTTCGCCCTTTGCTGCTCTTTTTTGCCTTCATGTATCCGTCCTGTAGGTGTTTCCAGGTTTTCTTTGCCCGTTCCTCTTCTTTACTCAGTGTGGCCGCAACTTCACACCAAGAATTGTCCATCACACAACTGTCTTGGTGATTCCTATGTAAACAATCCCCAACAGGGTGTGTCTGCAGAGCCTTTCTAGAGGAAACTTTATGCATCAAACACTTCCGAAAATTTCTAACAATGTGGACGGAGACGCGGAGGAAACATGGTGGATGAACAGCAGCAGAAATATGTTTGCAGCGCCGAAGGCAGCACTCTGAAGACCGCAGCTTCTTCTACAGCCGCACGCCGAGAGGCTTTTATTCAGGACAGCGCCACCTACCGCAATGAATGGTAGCCAAAATACGCAATTTAGTTCTAAAGGGTGATTTCTCTCCAAATATAGGTCAAACATAAAAGGTTGATCCAAAGTACTGCTTCATGTCCAAGTACCTAAAGGTTTCTTCATCCAAATAGAGCTTTTTAACCAACAAGTTGAGGTTTGCAAGGTTAATTCCACCAAAATACTACTTATGACAATTATAACTGGTTGCTGAGACTCGCATTTGGGAAAATGATGTCATGAACACACTGCTGAACAGGTAGGATGATGATGGACTCTGCTGCTGTGGCCTCTGTGGTCTGTAGCCCAGATGCAGCAGTCTGAGTGTGTTCAGAGCTCTCAGAACCCACCGACAGGTCGCTGGTGTTGGTGTCACCTGCTGATTGGATGCTGAAGACAGCAGCAGCATTTGATGGAGGACAGTCACGACGTGAGTCCTGGTGGTGAATCGTTTAATCAGTTTAACGTCGTAAAACAAATGAACGTTTGTTTAAATGAATTTATCATTTAACGTTCTGAACATTTCTGCTGTCTTCATCTGCACAGCAGAGCTGTTGGTAACTCGCTGAACTGTGAGAAAAACCATGTTTTAAGTCGTCATTAAACAGCAAACAGTCACGTTTGAACTGATAGAAGCTGCAGTAAAACCAGCGTTTAGCTTGTTTCTGTTAAACTGAGTCATGGTGAGATTTGGGCAGCAGAGCTCAGAGATGATGATCATGAACTCCAGACGGCATTAATGAACCTTGATCCGATGATAGAAGCCTGTTGACATGATGACTGTCAGCTCCATGAAGCAGCCATCACCCTGCTCATATCCTCATTGTTCTACATCCTGATCATGTTCATAACTGTCATGTTGGTCACTGCAGACATCTGAACTGGTCCCAGTAGAGACAGCAGAGGTGTAATAACTCTGGCTTCATTCCTCTGAGCAGAGCTCCTGCTGTGATGCTGCTGCTTCTAGACAACAAGTCCAATCAGTGTCTGAACAGTCGGGCAACACTGCCACCATCAGGTCAGACTGTAAATTGCTAAAATGTCATTTCTAATTTCCTTCCATCGCACTATTAGCACCTTTACAAGCTATAGACACAAACATTAGAAAAACGTTTCCATGTTCAGAACATTTTAACTGAATAAAGCTACAGTGGGGCCGTTTGGGGGCAAAACTCAGCTTCCAGCAATGCAAACTAAACTTTTGGACATTATTTGGAGAAATTTGAGTAATTTTGAACAAATTCTGAATAAAATCAGGGAAAATATGAGTCACGTTGGGACATTTTTCAAGTCAAGTTTGGAGTCACGTTTCACAAATTTGGCGTCGTTTTGGAGAAATTCTTAATGTGTTTTTGAACAATAGTTGTGTCTGGGACATATTTGTATAGTTTTTAACAAACTTTGAGCCATTTCTGACAATCTTTGAGTAATTAAGTAAATAAAAAGTGGACTTATTTTAAGTAATTTAGGGAACATAAAGACATTCTGAACAAGTTTCGAGTCGTTTGCTCCTGAAACTGAGAACATTGTTGTGTCTTTGAGCTTCTCAGAGTTCCTACCGTCCATGTGCAGACGCTGAATATCCCCAGAAGTAAAGGAGGCGTCCGTACAAGTAAAGCACGCCGCAGACTGAAGACAGACCTGCGACACAAACACACCTTTACTCTGTGTTGCAGGTAACCACACGGCTGATTGGCAGGTATCGACTCACCTGGACTGAAGAAGAGTCCGGCCGTCCACAGCACAGTGATGAAGATGGGAAAATACTCTGAACAGTTTGCTCTGAAAACAGAAGACACATTTCATTGTGTTGAAGCAGCCATGAGGCAGTAAAGGCAGCAGCCTGCAGGGGGCGCCAGCAGCTCTGACTTCATTCATTTAGTTTTCTTTCCTACTTTAGTTTGTCAATCTGCGCTTTTTCTCCGTCTCACATTGATTTTAGCCTCTGTACCTAAAAACACGTTTCTTGAGAGGAACGTTGCATCATAGGAAAGCAGAATAATTGATGGAGGTTGTTAAAAACGCACATCAGAACCCTGCACACGAGAAACATCGATGATTTTCAGAAAGAGTGAGACGACAAAACTAGCGTTTGTTTACAACAATTTGCAGAAAACTTTTATTGATTTTACCTCCTACAGCTAAAAACGTCTGTAATTCAGTGACAACATTTTAACAACGTGAGCTTAAAGTTGACTTTTTTTTCCTCTTTATTCTAATGTCTGATTTAAAAATTTGCCAAAATATTTGTTTGCAGCAACTACATTCTGAGTCTTCAGGTGAACTGGCAGTGAAAATCAATCATACAGGATCAATAAATAAATGCAGCGTGGCTCAGAAACAGAGAACAGAGGAGCAAGCTGTTGGAAGATCTGTCAAATCTGTAAATGCTTTTGATTCCAGGATTTTCATTTCAATCTTTTTCAGTTTTCTGTCATTTCTGAGTTCTCTCTCCTTCTTCATGAGGTTATATTGAAAACTGAAAGATAAAAATTATAGAAAAAAATGAGCCCAGAAGCTGGTTCTGAGGGTTAAACTGTGTTTCCTCCTAAAACTGAGGAAACTTATTTCTAATATGTGTAAATCAAGTATGAATCCAGGTTTAATGAAGGTTGAATGATTAAAAGCACTGATCTTCAAGCTTTAGTTGGTGACAAGAAAAGTGTTTCAAGGACATTAACCAAACCTCAACTTAACTCAAACTCAGTTTTGACCTAAATCTGATTCAACTTTAACCTAAACTCAACCTTAAACTGGATCTTTGACCTAAAACGTGACTGACTGAGCTCTGAAGATCCTCTCAAACTCCGGTGGTCCGCTGATGGCTGGCGGAGAAACCGAATACTTTCTCCTGGCGTAGATCACCTGGAGGGAGAAATAAGCTGCACACACACACACACACACACACACACACCTCAGTTATCTTCACTCATCAGCGATATCAGGTTTAAAGTGCGTATAACAATAAACGTTCCTGAAAATGTTAGAAATGCCCGAGTCAGCGGCTGTCGGAGTTCTCACTCTGAGCAAAGTTCAGATTGTGTTTGTAGTAAATGCAAATTTGATTTAGAAAAAGAAATGACAGTGAATGGGAGCTGAGAGGAAAACGTGACAACTTCAACATGAACTTCAATTCAAAATGCTTAAAGTTAAGTTGAATGTAAGCGTACATTTAGTTTGACACAATCTGAGCTTTAAATGTTACCCAATCAGCTGTTGTACTAGTTTCTCACAGACGCTGCTTTCAGCTCATACAGGCTCATACAGGCTCAGTTCAGCTGAAGAGAATATGCAAATGTCCTCAGTAATAAGTAGAAGCTGAAGTGAAGCCAGCTGCGAAATAAGTTTTATAAAGAAAATAAAGAAATTAACAATTCAACAGGAGCCAGATTTTACATTTTTAAACTCAATCTAAACCTCTAAACCAGACTCCAGTCATTTTTCTGCAGATGTAACGAGTCCTCCGTCATTTATCCCAGCAGGCCCGGCTCACCTTGCTCCAGGACGCCCAGCACGGTGACGGCGCCGAGGCCGACCGCCTCCTCCAACATCTCCAGGCAGGTGAGACCGAAACACACCCGAGTACCGAGACAGTCAGTGAGCAAAGCCACAAGCATCCAGAGAGCTCAGGTAAAACAGGACAGGTGACAGAGCGGGCACACCTGTCGGCAGGCGGGGCCAAAACGCAGTCAGCCTAAACAGTTCACCAGGCTGATGAGTGTGAACAGGTAACCAGGTTGGTGAATAACCTGCTGCATCAGTTTAAAGTTAACTAGGACAAGAGGTTACCTGCTGTCTCAACTTAAACCGTTAACCAGATTAACGAGTAACCTGCTGACAGGTGAAAGCTTACAGGTTAGTCAAAAGTAATATAGATCATGACTAGCTAAATGTTGAAATGTAAATAACTAGTTCTAAGCAACAGTTAGCTGACACGCTCTAGCAGTAGTGACAAGTTAAACAAGTAAACAGCTAGTTAAATTGTTTTCTAAATAATAACACTGACGACAAGTAACACACAGCTGGAAGTAATGGATTACATAGGTAACTAAGTAAACTACGAGCTAGTAGTTAAAAAGTTACATAGAAGTAAAGGATTGAATGTGAGCCAATTAAACAGCTTCAGTCAATGAAAGGATGAGCTGAAACCTGAGTACAGCTGAACAGATAAACGGTTAAAATAGAGCGAAATAGGGCTGAAAGACGAGCGTGGAATAGTTTAACGTAGAAAATGTTCGACTGTTTACTTAGTTAGCTAAACAGCTCCATTTGGGATCTACAGGAGAAAGCCCGGTTAAGTCACGAATAACTAGCCGACTAGCCAACAGGCGACTTCATCACGGTTCAAGTAGTTCAGAGACGTGGATGAAACATTGAGGCTCTGCTTATCAAGCCCAATACAAATGAGACACTGACATTAAGGTGTATTCTGAACTGATGAAGTCATTGACGGATGATGATGATGATGTCGGGAACCACTGATCAGAACAGGAACCTCCTTTACTGAATGTCTGAAACCTTCTGCTCACTTTCACCACACTGCCTCCATGTTTGTTGTTGGTAAGAGGCTCCACATTTCAGGGACACAAACACACGGACCACCAGGTTGTTTCTAAAGAACTATATTTACATAATACTCTTGTTTTACAGAGAACCATATCAAAAGTATAAAATACTTACAAAAACTCCGCTGCAATATATAAAAATAACATCTATCTTCTCCAGGTCATTAGGAAAGGCATACATACAAAAAATATATTTATAGACATTTACACAGAGCCCATTCACAACAGTTAGACCCAGAAGGTTCCGGCGGGCCGAGCGACGCCGAAGGCCAAAGACTCGGCCGGAGGATTCGGATGAAGACATGAAACCAGCCCCAAACCACCGCTTAGCAGGAACAACATCACAAATAAAATACACAACAACAAAAATAACAAAACGCATCTTTGAAGGAGTCAAAAACAGTACAGTAGATAGGACGACCGGTCAGGTCCGCCTTAAACGGGACGACCGGTCAGGTCCGCCTTAAACAGGACGACCGGTCAGGTCCGCCTTAAACAGGACCACCAGCCACAGGTCCGCCTGAAACAGGACTACCAGCCGCAGTCTGCCTTAAACGGGACGACCAGTCAGGTCCGCCTTAAACGGGACGACCGGTTGCAGTCCGCCTTTAACGGGACGACAGCCGCCAGACAGAGGTCACTCAGAGGTTCGTCAGAAACAACCAGAGAGCCAACAAAGAACCAACCACAGAGCAGAGACCAACGCAGAGTGAGAACCATGTGGACACAATGTAAACAACGTCCATGCTTAAATTCATCGGTGCAGCTTTAAACCTTTAACTGCGATCTTTGTTTGTGGGAAACTCGAGGGGATGTTATGGAAAAAGGCAGCGCTAAGCTAACGCTGACTGCTACTAATAAATATTCCCAACATCAAATACGTTCTTAGTTCTTTGACTATAAAAGATGCGACGACGGGGCACGTAATCAACGTCAAATCCACCAGTGCTGCTTCAAGTCTTTAGTGTGTGATCGCCGTTTGTGGGAAAGAGACATTTTAAAATGAAGCTGTCCAATTATCTGTTGATTATGTTCTGGATTAAACCGCTAGTTGCACCAAACGTTTAACTCTCTTTACACACCCAGCAAATCATTTTTAGTCGATCAAATAACAAAAAAACATTCAGTAAACCAAAAAACAGCCTCAGAGTTTGTCTTTAAATATCATGTAGTGACCAACAGTTGTTTTCTGTGCAAACAAAATCCTGGATGTGAGTCTGAAAACTGAAGAAGCGTTTAGTTATTTGTGCTGCCACTAACACGAGCAGTTTTACTGCCAGTTATTTTATGTTTGGTCTCTAAAACGTCAGGAAATGCCAATAAAACAAATAGATGCAGTGTACTGTCATTCAGGAGGAAAATAACCAGAACATATTCTCACTGAAGAATCTTTTACATTAAAATACGACTCTTGTCTGCACTGGTGTTGAAGCGCAGCGTCGCCACAGCAGCAGCAGCAGCGTTCTCACTGGGCTGCAACGCAACCACTGCTCGTGTTCTTCTCATACTGAACAGATTTTACAAAAGAGATGATCCACATTCAAACTGCTGAAGTTTTCAGCCACGACAACATTTAAACTCGAGGCTCTGAAAACTGTTTAAAGGGCAGGATGTCCGACAGCGTGCTCGTTTTGATCTCTTCTTAAAGGACCCTGTCTCTGTTTTTGTAGGTTTTATTGCAACACATTGAGCCGAGGACGACTCTGTGCTGACTGAAGACTAGAAACCAACGACGTGCTGAATTTAAAGCAGACTGAACATTTCTGCTGACTCCTTCGTTTGCACAACGTGTTTAAATAATGCACCACTTCCTTCAAAATAACGGTTAAAAAATAACTTATTAAAGGCCTTTTCCCACATTAAAGACACCGACAACCGCCAGCAAACTGATATTCTCACTGGAGCGGATCCAAAACGCTGAAGCATCCCTCCACATGACTGCAGATCATTTCCGTAAACACTGCTCCACATATTTAAATATTCAGCAGCACATCTTTCCATATTTTTTCCGACGGTATGTAAATCACCTAGCTGGAGCCGTGACGGCACGATAACAGTAAACACTCCAGTTGTTTTTGTTTTCTTGCTGTAAAAGGTCTAAAACGAGCAAAACCACAGAAGGGTCCTTTAACACAATGTTAATGTGTTGGTTTCGTTCACTCAGAGTGGCGCTGGCAACCTCAGGGTGGCGCTGTTGGGGCAGGTACAGTGGTTCAGCACTGAGCCATAGCTTCAGTAGTAGTCTTGGTGCGACTCAATCCATAAACACTGCAGTGTGTCATAGAATATTTATATATACTTATATACATACACGCTATCAGTCTCCATATACAGTCAGTCTGTGTAGATCTACACTCCTGGTAGAAACCAGTCTGACACCAGTTTGACACCAGTTTAACCTGATAAGATGAGACAAACTGTAAAGGTGGTTTTGAATAATGACAAACATCAAACATGGTCAGTCTGTGATGTTGCAGTAAAGAACACCTGAAGCCCCTTTAGACAGGATTCATGTCTCCAGATGGTAACACCAAACCACCCGTTAGCACTTCCTGTTTGTAACGGACCCAAACAGACAGCTAACACCAGCTCCATATGGTCCCGAAGAAGACTTAAAAATGTAATTATTCTGATTTGATTTCTAAGCAAATCTGACGTTTGTTGGTTTTTGTCTGATTTGGTTTGATTGCGACAAAGTAAATGAGCAGAAACTGAAGAGAACATCTCACATTTCATCCAGCTGTCACGCTCATCCTGTCAGAAAGGGGCTTTGCTTCAGGTGGACGTGTCGTTTACAGACCAGGATCACGGCACCGTTGGAAAATTCAGTCAAACGTAGGAAATAAAAAGTAATTTGGACGACAGGTAACAATCTGTTCACCTCTTGTTGCTTTGTGAAAACCAAAACCAAACATTACTGCCTGGTTGTTTTATCTCTAAGCTTCAGGATCTAAACGTTGTTGTCGTACAGCATCGTTTGTTTGTGCAGTGCATTAAATTCTTCTGTACGTTTATAGATGTAAATCAGCCGATCCCTCTGCGTATACGAGGCGCTGACAGGTTGACATTCATGTTCTACCAGGAGTGTATTTCTGCACCAAGCGGTTCATCGTTACATTTCTAGATTTCTGAATGGAGACTGGTGCTGTTCTGCTTAGTCGACTCGTCGGGGTTCAGCTCAGCTCTAAGTCAGCTGACGCCTTTGATTTACTTTAACCAGCTGATTTAGGGTCTCCGTCCTGTTCCTTCATCGCACTGCAGTGACGTGGCGGCTGGTCCAGACACCTGTGGGTCGACATGCATCCACCTGATGGAACTGAGCTTCAGTCGCATCAGAAACATCTTGTCCACAGAGCACAGAGACAGTGAATGAGACCCAGCTAGGCGGCTAACGTTAGCATGCTGCAGGACAGCGGCTCCAGGTGCAGACAGGTGACTAGTGGTGGCTGGCGAGCAGCTCGTCCAGGTCGGCCATCCACTCCTGCGTGCTCTGCCCCTTCAGCAGCGAGTCCACCAGCTCGCTCTCAGCGGCGAAGCTCCCCGACGCCACGTTGTATCCAAACGAAACCTGCTGCTGCTGCTGATTGGCAGTCCTGCTCACCTGGTATCCTTGGTTACACTGTAGGCCCTGGCGACCGCTGCCCTGCGGCTGTCTGAACGCCGCCAGGTCGGACAGGACGGCCTGGTTCTGATTGGCCTGCTGCTGCTGAGTCTGCTGTTGATTGGCCATCGGCTGGCCCAGGCTCTGGGGGTTGGGCGGCGCCCTCTGCTGGGCGGTGGCCATGTTTGTCTGCATCAGCTGCTGCCCGGCATTCAGACCTCCCATGGGACGTCCAGCGGGGTTGGTGCCAAAGGGCGCAGAGCCTGGCGGCATCTTGGAGATGCGCTGCTGCTGCTGCATGTGGAAGGCGTTGGGGGGATTGTTGAAGGCGTTGGGGGCCAGGCCTGCGTTGCTGGAGGGCGACTGGTTAGCGAGCTGCTGCTGCCAGGCGGCGCTCTGGCCACCCGGCATCCCGCCAGGCATGGACCCAGGCAGGCTGCCCCCCATGCTGCCCTGCATGGCGCCCGGCATGCGGGCGGCGGCCAGCTGCTGCTGCTTCAACATGGCGGCGTTGGGCTGCGCCTTCAGATGCTGCTGCTGCTGCTGTAGGAGGCTCTGCCTGTAGGGGGCGCTCATGGCACCCAGAGGCTGGCGCTGCAGGGCGGCCTGCTGCGGCGGGTGGGCCGGGTGCAGGTTCATGTCTCTGTAGAGGACGTCCACACCGGCCCCGCCCCCTCCGGCGCCGCAGGAAGGCAGACTAATGTCAGCCTGGCTGGCGGCCGGGGGCGGAGCTACGCTGCCCGTTGGCCCTCCGCTCTGACTCATGTTCATGCCCATCATGCCTTGGTTCTGAGAGAACATATGTGAGCCAGGGGCGGGGCCTCCCATGGAACCAACGCTCATTGGCTGAGAGGACGCTGTTAAGAAACAAACAGACAATTAACATTTAAAGTGTTATCGTCATTATTATAATGACATTATTTATAATGCTACAAATGCGTTATGGATATATTAACATCATTAATTGTATTAATACTCATTTATATTATGAATTTCCACTGTTAATAAATTAGTGATATTCATATTTAAAGAACACTTTCATTTACTTTCAGTAAATATTGAACATTTTAGTTTCACTTCAAACAGTTTATTGTTAATTCTCTTGTATTCCTGTTGGAACATTTGTGCCTCTTAAAAGTCATCCTGGTTATTTATCTCCATGTATGTTTCCCCATTTAAGTGGGTCACATGTTTTTCAGCTTGTCGTTCAGTTCACAGCCGAACTCTGAATATTTACAGTTACCTTCATTTTCCATTCAAATCAGTGGTGAGCATCATTTACACACAGAGACAGAGAGAGTTTGTCCTGAAGGCCACAGCAGAAACCAGAGACCTGATTAAACTCATTCTGAGGTTCAGCTCGTCCTGTTGTAGAATAAAACTTGATTTGAACTGACAGCAGCTCTTCAACTCCTGAACAAGTCGACTTCTATCACATATAATAATGCTGGGTCTGAACCGTAATATCTAAATGTGTCTGACCTTTATTATTGAAACTCGTCAGGTTAACTGGTATAATTTATAGTGTTATGGTGTCTGAACCTTAATATTTAAATACGTCAGATAAAGCTGTATAACGTTTCACATCAAGTCAAGGATTTACCTTCATATTTACGTTTCTTCAGTGATTTGTAGCGTAGAGCCTAGCTTCTCTTTTGGAAAGCAGTTTGGCTCGATGTTGTTTCAAATGTGACACAAACATGATATTAAAATGGAACCTAAATTAAAGCGACACAATATTTACTGTGTCCCTGTAAACAAAGGAGAAATCTAAACCCTCGAAGCATGTCAACTCTAAATGTTGGCATTTTTATTTTGTCAGTTCCTGCTCCTGTTGATTATGTTTCCATCACTACTTCAGTAACAGCAAACATTTCAAATTACTCCAAGTGCCATTGTGAAATCTGCTTTATATGAAATTTAATGACACAGCAAATCAGTTTTCACATTATTGTGCATCACAAGAAGCACAAAACTTCCCTTCAGTCATGATTCAGAGACGTATTAGACGTTCCTTATAAAACACAGTGAGGTTGTTGTAACGCTGCAGGTGATGTTCATCAGTGGCAGTTCAGAATAAACTCCTAATTTTTCTGATTTTGATTAATTTCTTCCTGAATGGAAACTCTGACTGCAGCTTTATAAGCCAAATTTATCAGTGAATCCGTTCTACATCCTGTAACATTATGGTTTTCGTTCGTTATCCCCCCTGGCTCAGTTCTGCTGCAAACATGTTTCTTTTCATTTTATTCAATTCTACAAAAATAGTTTGCACATATTTTAACCTGTTTATGTTTATGATTGACCTTAATTAATTTTATTGTATCTTTCACATGCTTCATTTCCTTCCCCTCTGAATAACCTCCATGTATACTACGCTGCTATATAAATACATTTACTCTTCAGTTTTACAGAATAAAAAGCAGAAATGTGAGAAGTAACTGCCTGATTTTGTGAATTTAATTTCACTGACTTCCTGTTCAGCATCAGCGTTTCTTCCCTGTGCTGTCTGAGCGGTACGTGAACACTTCCTGTACCTGTAAACTGGTTGACGGGCTGCTGAGGGAAAGGGTTCTGATTGGCCGGCGGTCCCGGCTGGTCCTGGTACTGAGGGGGAGGTCGGGTCAAGTGTCGCTGCAGCTGCTGGTCCTGCTGTCGCTGCTTCTCCTGCAAAGAGACGCAACACGTCACATTCTTTCGTCTGGAGACAGAATCTTTGCCACAGATTTAATAACTAAACACTGAATATTTCACATCGTCATTACAATGCGATGAAATAAATACTCTGGAGCATTTTAACAATTGTTCAGGCTGTCTGGTGGGCTGAGAGCAAAACTTGTTGAACTTTATATTTTAAACTGTAGCATCACAAATATGACAGAAATGAAGGGGGAAGAAATAAGAGGATTCCTTTAAATGAAGCCTCTAGTTGAAGATCTGATAACTGCTATGGATGCTAAACAGAGAAAAACATGTGGACAGTCAGAGCTGTAACGCTTTAATACTGCAGCCTCTACACATCAGCTAACACATCTGCAGGGACGTGACTCTACCAAGCACACTCACATTCACACCTACGGACAATTTACAATCACCAATTAACCTCAGCATGTTTCTGGACTGTGGGAGGAAGCCGGAGAACCCGGAGAGAACCCACGCTGCACGGGGAGAACATGGAGACTCCTCACCGGGATGCCAACTGGCGACCTTCTAGCTGCGAGGCGACGGTGCTAACCACCGAGCCGATTATAAGAATAATTAAGTTCTAATCTATGATCAGCTGGTGGCCCAAAGTCAGAAATATTCCAGTTTTCAGAGACAGCTATTCTGCTATGAGTCCAAAATGACTTGCATGTTCTGAACATTATCAAGACTTGCCTAAAATAAATTTTAAATTTGTCCAAAATGACACAAAACTTGTTGTAGAGGAGCAAAGAAACCAACAAATATCCTCATTGAAGAAGCTGTTGATTGTCTTTGACATAGTTGTACATCTACGTGTGGCTCTTGTACATCACACTGTGCTGCCTTTTAGCCTCTTTTACAGTCACTGTCATCTGTTAGGGTTCATTCTGTGTGTATTCAAGTCAGTCTCGTGAAGTCCTTTTGCATCTTTTTGTGTCTGTTTTTATGTCTGCTGTGTCTGCTTGTGTTAAAGTTTCCCAAAGTCCAAGACGACAAACGTCTTGTTTTGTCTACGATGCAAAGATAAAACATTTACCGTCACAGAGCAGGAAAGGATCCAGAAAATCACAGAGTTCAGACTTTAATTATCAAAACAGCTGCTGATTAATTAAAGAGTAGAAAAATGAATTGTTGACTGTCACACTTACCGGTGTGAATTTACCTCCATGAGCCAACAGCTCCCTCGAGTGTCTCAAATGAGACACTGAATGTTTAGACCAGAGATATTCTGATCTAAATGTTCACTACAAACAGACTGAACCTTACTCCAGTCCCTCAGTCGTGTCGCAGGTTTAAAGTTACCATCCACCACCTGTGGCTGCAAATAATCTGTTTCCATTAATAATTATTCCATCTATTAGTCCTTCTGCTGTTTGGGTGAGTGGACAGAGAGAGCAGGCTACAAACAGCAGCACCAGGTGAGTCGTACCTGTTCAGCCATGAGCTGCTGCCTCTGCATGTACTGCTGCTGCTGCTGCTTCTGCTGCTCCAGGATCTGCTGCTGCTGCTGCTGCTTCAGCGCCGCTGCCACCGCCTGGCTGTTCAGGTACGCCTGGTTGCTCGCCATGGCGTTGGCCCCCGGCTGGGCAGACATGGCGTTGCTCCCAGGTGCCGACGTCATGGCGTTGGTGGGGCCCGGGCCGTGAGGGGGAGCCGAGTACGAGTTCTGGTCCTGTTAGCAACGGACATAAAGATGACAGTGAATTTGATGTTGGAACAGGAGAGTCTGGATGCAGTCTTTAAGGGACAGAATCATGTTAAACTGAATGTTTTTGTTACTAGCTAGTTTTTTTGCCATGAAGATAGAAACATATACAGGTGCAGTCATTACACATTTGGGTCATTCCATGAAGAATCAATCAGAGCCTTCACCAGAGCTCCTCAGAATCAGCCTCAGAACTTCATCAGGACATTGTGCTGATATGTAATATGCTACAACAATATTCTGCCAGAGTGAACGGTGTCTAGAAGATGATGGTATCACAGAGACGTAAAAATGAGCTAGTTCTGAAGCACCATCACATCACAAACAGGATGACACAATGGTTTCACAGACCTGGAAAGTCCTGGGAGTTTCCAGGTTTTCCAGGACATGCATCGTATTCCACAGCAACAGATGCTATTTTTTGACATGCGATAACTCAGAAAGCAGAAATGTGATGTCAAAGTGAATTAATCATTCAGTTTGTTGCAACTGTGGGAGTCAGTGAGGATGGAGAAGTTCCTGCAGAGGTTACTACAGCCACACAATAAAAGGTCTGGGACAACATGTTGGTGATTTATATATACTCAGTGCAGCTAACAGTGCAGGGTTTGTCCTGACTGTGGCTCTGTAGGAAAGGGTTTTCACCGTCGTGTAGAATCATCGCTCCAGATATATGCTGGGCTGACCGGTGCCACCATCCAGGGCCAGAAACTAAAGTTTGAGTCACACTGATCAAAGGTTGTGATAATAAAGTGTGAAGTGCAGCAGGAACATGGTGTCCTGGCTGCTCAGAGGAAAAACACAGGCGGCGGCGGTGGCGGCTATATTTAAATACAGAGCGAGGATATGAAAGGCTGCTTTGTCACGGCCTCCTCCACCCCCCTCAGAGAGCCGTAGCAACCAGCTGCTTGACCCAGACACACACTCGGAGGCTGGACGTTAAAGTGAGGGGCCCGGCTGAACAAAAGGCCTCACTGCTGCAGCCCAACTTCACCTCCGCTGCACCGGCTTCATCTGCAGCTGCTGGACTGAAACCAGTACGACCAGCGAGACGTGGACACGTTTAGCTATTGAGAAAGCCACATTTAATTCAATCTGGGAAAAAAAAAATCAATCAGAACCTCCCACCTGAAGCTCTTAGGATGAAGTTTCAACCCAAAAAATAAGCTTTTAGTGGAGCTTCAGATACAGCCGCACAGTGCTTCAGGGTCTTATCGTGCTTTTACAGCAGCCAGGAGTCCTTCCATATAAACCATCTGAACACATCTGACTCCCTCACAATCAGTTTTAGTGTATTTAATATTTATGTGATGTTTTCTTCTTTATATTTAGTAAGTCATATAAAGTTGTACCTGTTCCAGGTCTGGAAAACTACCCTGTTTGTTTGTAACGGGATGAAGGATGATTTGCTGTTGTTTAGGTTTGACAAATGGATCATTCTCGAGAAGACAATCTGAAAAAAGTTGCCCCTGACCTCCTCAGAATCAGCTGATTCTTTAGCTGCAGTAACTTTAGTGTATTGAAAGTAGTTTTACTTTCATACTGTGAATGTTTTCAGGACCTTAGTTCCAGGTTTATCACTTTAATGGACTGTTTCCATCATTTCTGAGCCTCAGAACTTCATCAGTGCAGCAGATAGACACATGACATTTAGGAGAAAGAACACTTCTGAGTTCTGGTAGAACCTGACACCAGATCATTTCCACATCCATCCAGGTGTCTCAGTCTGAACACTAAATCAATTTTTACATTAAAAAAAATTAAAAAATGATCGGCAACTTTGAGCATTAGTATTATGGGACGTATCACAGTTGGAACTGCAAAACTGCAGCAGTTTAATGACATATGACAGACAAGCAATCACTGGTACCCTGGATGTGTTTCTGTTTACTGATAGTTGACCAGAGAAAACTTTACAAAGTGCACATTTGGTAGACTTTTAAAGTATCTGTATTTCAGGAACTTAAAAGGTCCGGTGGAGTGAGACGACTTGGTTTTAAGTGATCGGCTCAGTAAATAAACCCTTTGATTTCCTCCTTGATCTCACCAATGCAGGTCCAGATTCTAAGGAATTAAACTGATGACATTAAAATGTGAATGCTTAATCAAGGTTTAGTTTTCCAGCCACTAGTTAAGCATCTGCTCTGTTGTACTGAACAGAAGCTGAGCAGCTGCTGGTAGTTTTTGATCAGCTGCTCAGACTGAGGTGATGTGTGGTGTGACTGTGTGGTTCTTACCTGTGTGTGTGGTATGTGTTGGCGGAAGTTCATGCTGTTCTTCTGCTTGATCTGCTGCTGCTGCCGGAGCAGCGTCAGCAGGGCCGCCTTGTTCTGGCTCTGGGCGTTGGGGGGCCGCGGTGGGCCGGGCCCCGCCTCAAAGTGCGACAGAGGTTTGGTGTTGTTGTAGTTCAGCATGGCGGCCTGAGCCTGAGCTCCCGCGGTGGGTGCGTGGCTGAGGGGGGGCCCTGACGTCAGGTGACCCAGCATGTTGGGGTGCCCGGTGGGCCCCTGCATGTAGCTGCCCGCCCCTGCCTTGGGAGAGCCCTTGTTGGGCTGACCGGGCATCAGCAGCTGTTTCTGGGTGTTAGGGTTAAAGTCCTGCGGGTACAAGGAAGGGCTTGTGGGCTTGTCCATACCAAAGGCGCCCCCTAGTGAGCTCTGTGAGGTGTTGGGCATCTGGGGCCATGGCGAGGGATGGGCGTGGGGCCCCTGGCTGTGGAACTTGGCCCCTGGCTGTGGCTGTTTGTGCATCTGGCCGTGGAGGTGCTGGGCTCGCTGCTGTTGGGCGGCCAGCTGCTGGAGCTGCTGGGCAGGGGACAGGTCT
Source organism: Stegastes partitus (assembly GCF_000690725.1). Classification (NCBI taxonomy): domain Eukaryota; kingdom Metazoa; phylum Chordata; class Actinopteri; family Pomacentridae; genus Stegastes; species Stegastes partitus. Next base: position 300,405 of record NW_007578163.1, on the reverse strand, counting down.
TTGGGCACCGGAGGCCCCGGAGGGAGGAGATGGTTGGGAGGAGGCTGCAGCTGCCGAGGGGGAGGAGCTGGCTGGGAGGGAGGCAGAGCCGGGGAGGAGGCGGAGGAGGAGGCGACAGGGGAGCTGGTGGGGTGAGGAGGTGGCCCAGAGGAGGTGGACCTGACGTGGGGTGAGCCAGTGCGAGAGTCCTGCTCGAAGACGGCCGATGCCGGAGAGAACTCTGCCTTCACGCTGGCCAGATCTGGAGGGAGCAGCCCCCCTGACGGCTGGCCTCCTCCACCCGGTGCTCCTCCCACCGACGCTCCTCCACCCGGAGTCGGCGCCAGCTCCAGTGGGTCTTTGCGGTCCTCAAAGCCGTCGTTGAGAATGTCCTGGATGTCCTCGTAGGCCACGGAGCAGTTCAGCTCCTCCATCAGCTCCGTCCACTCCTGCTCGTTCAGGTTCAGGTCGGGGAACAAGCTGTTGTTGCCACCGCCCGACGGAGGCATGATGGGCAGAATGTCGTCCGGCTCCTGCTTCATCTCCTTCCGATGGAAGTCCGACCCCGGCTCCCCGCCGCCATCCGCCGACTCCCCTGCCGGCCCGTGGGTCCCGTTGGAGTTGAGTGAGTCACTGATGCCCAGCTTTGAGTCCAGTGGGGAGCCGTTGGTGGTGCCATTGTCCAGGCAGGCCTTCTTGCTGGAGGGAAAGCCGTCGCTGTAGCCGTTGACCTGATCTCTGCCCAGCGGAGAACCGGCGCTTTCCAGCTTCCTCTTCACCGTCTCCTGCAGCTGGAGCAACAAACAAGCAGAGAATTAATGACATCCAGGTTATTGATACGTTAGACCCATAATATCCAAGTTATTAACATTTTAATACATTAACATCCAGGTTGTGAATACTTATATTATTGCATATTACTCATCTTTAGAAACAGGTGAAGAAACTACACAAAAGCAAATCATAGTTTCAGCCTCACTGAACAGAGGGAGAAAGGTGACGCATCCGCCACAAACTAAACCTCTTAAAGTTTCAAACCAACATAAAAACACTACGGCATTAAAAACAAAATGCTCTTTAAACCTGGGCAACAGACACATCACAGCATCTGACCTGGATAAATGCATTTTCTAAAATTACATACATTTGCAGTTTCTAGTTGGAGTTTATTCCACTAATTTTTTTTTTCTATTATTTTCTTTTCAATCAGATTATTTTCGTCAGTTATGATTCAGTCTAGGCTCATAACAACTCATCACAGCCTTCTGTTTTGTCTGAGCAACAGTTTTCTGTGATTTAAAAACTGAGAAAAAAGCAAACCTGCACATTTGAAACTAGTGAAAGAAAGTGTTTATTGATGATGAAAGTCACTGCAGCTTCACTGGAACCGATTCACAACATCTCAGTTTAGATATGTGATCATGAACGGAGGTTATCTGGGAGCGCTGTGTAACAAAGCCAGCTGCTGAACTGTGACATCAGCTCTATTTCTGTCGACAGCGTTGCGTCTGCAGGGGGCGCTACAGCTGAGACGAAGGCTGGACAGGTCTGTGAGCTGCTGCTGCTGCTGTTAATAGAATCGGCTGCAGGCGGGCTTGCATAACGCCGATAACAAAGAGCTTCCTCAGAGCAGTCAGCAGATCCGATGTGTCCACTCTGAGGCGGCTCGACCCGACCGGATCCCAGAGCTTCCTGCAGCACGTCAGCTGATCCTCACACAGTTTCACTGTGAGGAAACCGTCCACACCTGCAGCCTGAAGACCGACAGCAGCCAGGTGAACACAGCAGAAGCTACACATGTGGTCTCTGTGGGGTGGATTATTAGATTTCAATAATGTCTCTAAGTGGGAACTCGCTCGGCTCTGATTGGTCCAGTCTGAATTCTTTTTTTTCTGTCGAGGTTAGTTAATATCAGGCTTGTTTAGACTTTTTTTTTTACATTATGATCCAGGTTATTGACACTTTGGTAGGCTAATATCCAGGTTATTTATAGTTTAAAAAAAAAACATTAATATCTAGGTCACACATTTTTACATTAACATCCAGGCTATTTGTACGCATGTTATTATCTGGGGTTGTTCATTAACATACAGGTAATTGAAGCTTTTTAAGTGAATATCCAGGTTAATTACACTGTTTAAATGGTATTATCCAGGTTATTGACCTTTGTTTATATTACATTTATGCTACTGTTTTAGATTATTGACCATCTTATTGATGCTTTGCTCCATTCGTGTCCTGCTCACTGACACTTTATTATTTGGCTTTACATTTGTGGATTACGATCAGAAAGAAAAAGGAAGACAATCAAAGTTTACGCCTCATTGCGCCGATGAAGAAAGGCTTCTCCAAAAAATGCTGAGAATTTCCTGATGAGCCTGACTGGAGCCAGAATGCCAGCGTTCAAACGTTTGGACAGCCGAGCCGGGCTCCAGCTCTGAAGTCCTGCTGCACCGGTTCTGAAACAGACGACCTTCATTTCCTCACCCTTGAATCAGTTTGTGACTCCTCAGATTCATGTTTTTCCCAACACTGTGTCTTCACTGTGTCTAATGCGATCTCTGCTCCAGGCAGCACAGATACAACAAAATGCGTGGGAGTGCAGATGTTTTCAGAGTGTGTGACAGTCGGCTTCATATTCTCAGAGTCAGAGGAAAATCACACACTTATTCAAATCAGTCTTTCTGTTACTGTTACTCACAGAGCTTCCCTCTCGCGTGAGCACTCTGTTCCTGAAATCAAACCTCCATCAGTAGTTTCTATACTGGCCTGAACTGAAACATACAGCATGAACAACCACAACACCTCCGTTAAGTTTAACAAAATCGGCAACGTGTTCATTGATTCATTATTCAAACTATTTTTAACAAGTGGTATTGGCTCTAGATTCTAGTATGTGAGCGTGACGGTGGAAATTAAAGTGTAGGTTTAGGAAATTAACATTCAAAAATATCAATAACCAGGAAATTAACACACTAAGGTGTCAATAATCTGGATATTAACGTAATTAAGTATCAATAATCAAGATATTCATGTCCGAAAGGGCACACAACTTGGATATTAATGCATCAAGCAGTAAATAACCTGGATGTTAACGTTACAGGTGCAATAATCTCATCTACCAGCTGAAAGTCCAGCGTTATAACAGAGCCTCTCTAGTATGACATGTTCCTCACACCATGTATTTAGATATAATAATAAAGTAACAATAGTGATAATCGTAAAACCACAGCGTTTAACTGTTGTTACTTCCCTTCAGACCTGGACTGTAGAAGCTGTTGGACCTCAGAGGTTACCACCAGAAAGCAGAAGGTGGCTGAACTTTATGAACCAAACCAGAAGCTCCCTAATGGAAACTATTCTTGTTTGAACCCACAAATTTGTTTAATTTTTACCAATCAGACCCAAATGTCCTCATACGGACGCTCAATTTTCCTACAAAGGCAGATGACAAAACAAAAATGGTCCCAAGGAACTTGCAGCAGGTTTCCTCCAGGGTTTCCAGGATGATAAGCGGGACTGAGCTTCAGCGGAAATAAAACAAAACTGACAGACGGAGAGAATCTGCCCTGAGGAAAAGAAAACTGGTGACTCACTGAACTCCTTCTACCTGAAATACAGGTCGGATTCCACCTTCTTGTTACCATAGTTACAGGACTGCTTGGAGGAAGGGGGCAGGGCCTGCTGCACAGAGCACACCAGTGGGATTGTGGGTATTTGAGTCTGCAGGCAGCAGAGGCTGCTCTGACACAAACATTCATCAGAGCTGCTTCAGAGACAGATGCTATTGCCGGCTTGACCTCCAAGTTTATCTCAAACTGCTCCTCAACACGAAAACACAGAAACAGGCAGCAGTTTAAACACATCCACCGATAATATCCAAGGTGACTCTGGGAGCCTTTGTTATGGCTAACGAGCGTGCATATTTACCGTGACGCCTGGCCGACAGATAAACGAGGTTTCTGGTGATTCACCCTGGAATTTCTGGCTCTCGCTTTGCCACAAAAATGCAAAATATCTGGTGTGTTTATGTCGTCTGACTGCTGCCCCCGCGCATGTTTTTAGCTCTGAAAGTCTGACTTTGCGACGCTGGAATTTTAAACATGTTCACTGCGTTATGAGGTGGTTGTGAGATCAGCTCACTGACATCAGCACACGGATCAGCACAAACAGTGGCGATAGGACCAAGGGTTTTCAGAAGAAAACGTTTGTTCTTCAACGAAGTAAAGACATTTTTCTGTTCAAGAAAATATTCCAATAAAGAATGCTGTGACTCTATGCAGCTGTTAGGTGAGGTGCTTCTTTAACCATGCACGCGGCTCTTTTTCTTTTTACTAGTCAAGTCACACATATTTTATTTTTTACTGTTTATTGATGCTTGAAGGGGCTAAATAAGGATAAAGGAGATTTGTCTTGTAACTGCTCCTTGTGTGTGTTGATTGTGAATCATTTTTTCTCCTATGAGGGGGATTCCCACCTCTACAGAGGAAGTTTCATCAACAACAGCTGAGGTTCTGCATTTAGAACCATCCATCCATAATCTCTTCACCTTAACCCTCACTAGGGTCATGGGGGGCTAGAGCCTATCCCAGCCGACGTAGGGCGAAGGCAGGGGACACCCTGGACAGGTAACCAGTCTATCACAGGGCCACACTTACAGACAGACAACCACTGTGTGGGAGGAAGCCGGAGAACCCGGAGAGAACCCACGCTGCACGGGGAGAACATGGAGACTCCACGCAGAAATTCCGGTGTCCTTCTTGCTGCGAGGCAACAGTGCTAACCAACTGCGCCACCCTGCAGCCCCTGCTGGAACATGTTATTGGCTAAACTAAAAATCAAAGATAATCCTATTTAGTTATGTTCAAAGCTGTGACATATAGACCAGCATATATCAATTTATGTCACTATATATCGATATGGGCTGCAGGTGTCTCAGTGGTTAGCACCATCGCCTCGCAGCTAGAAGGTCGTCGGTTGGCATCCCGGTGAGGACACCCGAGATCTTCCTGCGTGGAGTCTCCATGTTCTCCCCGTGCAGCGTGGGTTCTCTCCGGGTTCTCCGGCTTCCTCCCATAGTCCAGAAACATGTTGAGGTTAATTGGTGATTGTAAATTGTCCGTAGGTGTGAATGTGAGTGTGCTTGGTTGTCTGTCTCTAAGTGTAGCCCTGTGATAGACTGGTTACCTGTCCAGGTGAACCTGCCTTCACCCTGAGTCAGCTGGGATAGGCTCCGCCCCCCGTAAATTTTCTGACATTTTGCAGACCATAGAAATAATCAGTTAATCCAGAAAATAATCAACAATGAAAGCAATTGTTTACAGCAGTTATTATCTACTTGATTCTGCATAATCATACCTTATGAGCATTAGACTATTGAGATATTTTCTAATCTGACTGTATTTGTTCTTCCAACAGGTAGGAGTTAGTAAGCAACATTTATTTCAAATTCATTTCTTTTTTTCCCCCCATTTTGTGTGATTTATTTTCTTTTTTTGCCTCTATGGTATTGTGGCATGTCTGAAATAAATCAGTGGATAAAATAATAATCATAAATATTTGTTGGGTATGATCATTAGCGTCTGCACCTTCTCTCAGTGACATCACCCCTGACATCAGCGGAGCAGCCAATCGTTTGGGAGCAGCTGTGATGTGGCTCCACCTCCTCCTACTGCTGCCACAGAGCGGAGTGGGAACGAGGCGTTTCTCCACAGTGTTAGTATTCACAACCAACAAAGTGAGCGGTGAGTCAGCTGTGAGGGGGCGGAGGGGGTTTCTGTTCAGACTGAGTCACCTCTCAGGACTCCGCTGTTTGTCAGCCTGCTGTTCCCTGAGAACACCAGAGCTGAACTGATGTTATACTACAGTCACTGTTTGTCAGCCTGCTGTTCCCTCAGAACCACTGAGAAAACGTTGCTGTTGTGTCCAGCTGTCTGAAGGAACCCTGGAAGCTCCTCTGTGACCATTAGAACCTCCTAAAAGTCCACTAGATTCCTCTGAATGACCCCAAACTGCTCCTGAGAGATACAAGAATTCTTAAAACAATCCAGATAATCTTCAAGGGACTACTGGAACCTTTGCAATGATCTATAGAACTTCCTCCTAAAAGACCCCTAACAACACAAAAAATGAATGATTAAGGACTTCAAAACATTCTCACTGGCCACTTGAGTTGTTTAAAAGTGCTTTAAAGGATCAGTAGAACTTCTTTAGTGAATACCAAAGCTTCATAAAGGACCCCTAAAGCTACTCAGGCAGCATTAGGTTCTCTAAGGGATCCTTGAGACTTCCATAGTGACCATCAGAACCCACCCAAGGACCCCTAAAACTACTCAGAAATCACCAGGAACAACTAAAGGACCCCTAAAATTTGATCAGTGACAGTAAGAGGCCCTAGAAGAACCCTACAACTCCTTGGTGAGCATCAGGACCCACAGAAGGACCCCTAAAACTTCACCCATGACCATCACAACCTCTCAGAAAAGCCCTGAAGCTCCTCTGTGTAAGATTCTTGTGAATGACCCTGAAACGTAACCAAGAGATGCCAGAACCTTTGAAAGTGTCACTATAGCTTTTTATGAACTACTAAAAGATCTTCCTGAGTGGCTGCTCGTGCACTATGAAGGACTCCTAAACACTTAGAAAATACTGCCAAAACAGCTGAAAGACCCATAGGAGCTCCTCTACAAAAATCAGAACCTGCACCCTTTAATCACCACAAAACATTTCAAAGAATTCTGAGAAAATCCTCGGTAGCCATTAGAACATTTAAAGATAAATAAAAACTCCATAAATTCCCATCGGAGCTCCTTGATGGAAAACAGAACCCCACTAAGCTGAACGTATTGTGTCACGTCATCAGCATAGGAAAACACCAATAACTACCACTGAGTTGTTATTGTGGAGTTGTCATTTCTAATAAAGTTTGTTATGGCTGAATCTATGTGTTGTTTCAACTGCGTCTACAAAATGTCAGAACAAGGATAAAAGCCCAGTTATGGTCTCAAGAGTCACAACAAACCCAAAGAAAATCACTTTAAATAACAAATAACGCAGAAAGATGTGATTTTTAAAACGGTAGGAAACCTTCATTTACTGTGATATAACTGATCTGCTAAATATTCGTTTTACTGTTAAAACACTAAAATAAAAAGACAGAGGAGGTCAGAGGTTAGGGTTTGGTGTCTTGCTTGAGGACACTTCAGCAGCATGAAGGGTTTGAACCGAGTCATCCAACCATCCATCCATCATCTCAACACATTAAACCTCACTGGGGGGGCTGGAGTCTATCCCAGCTGATTCAGGGTGATGGCAGGTTCACCTGGACAGGTAACCAGTCTATCTCAGGGCTACACTTAGAGACAGACAACCAAGCACACTCACATTCACACCTACAAACAATTTACAATCACCAATTAACCTCAGCATGTTTCTGGACTGTGGGAGGAAGCCGGAGAACCCGGAGAGAACCCATGCTGCACGGGGAGAACATGGAGACTTCACGCAGAAAGATCCCGGGTGTCCTCACCGGGACGCCAACCGGCGACCTTCTAGCTGTGAGGTAACAGTGCTAACCACCAAGACAAATGCAGCCCTGAACCGAGTCAGTCAGTGCTGAAGTGACTGCAGTCATACTGGAGGAGAACATGGACCAAACAGCAAACCACAACACAAGTCTTCTGTCAGTCACTGGAAAACACAAGTGCTTCATCCATCAGTGCTCAGCCTGCAGGACAGCACTGATCGATCAACTGGCTCTGATTTATGGCCCAGGCTGGAGGAGGTTCGATGTGAGCCGAAGCCACACAGACACCAAAAAGCTGACAAAGAGTCCACACGAAGCAGAGAATGTTCTTTGTGGCTGAACCTCCAACCAAAACAGCCTCCAGCGTTGGTTCATCTAAAACCCTTCCTGGTGCTTCAGTGTGTTTGAGGTAAACTGAGCTTTTCCAAAACAATGACCTAAACCACCTCCGAGCCGTTCAGCACACATGCTAGCTGCAGGATCATCATTTCTCTGGATTTAGCCACGATGAGGACAAAAGAAGGACGTCATCAGCAGCGCCAGGACGACTTCCAGGTAACTTTTAGTGTTTATGACTGATGATTAGCTTAATACTTCAAGCCTGCTCAGCTGTAAGTGTAAATAAAACTACTTATGGTTGCAATACAACACAGTGAAGGGGACTGAAGGGAGCTGGAGGTGAAATAGTTAGGGACGAGATGAGCATCATTATCAGTTTTAAATTAGATATCAACATCAGCTCAGAATGAAAATTAACAGCTAGATCATTTCTGTCCAGATGAGTGTCCACAGCTTTGATAGATGTTGTTAGATAAAAATAAATATGGCTGCTTTACGTGTAATTCTTGCGCCATGTATTGTTTAGAAAAAAACACAACATTAGAATAAAGGCAGCGCCTGATGGGACAGCAGTAAGACATAAATATGATGCGTTACTAAGAGATGTAAACGAAAATACGACTTTGAACTCCAAACTTCCATTACTGCTCTGACTTGTAACCAGTCGAATACACATATAAAGCAACAGCATGGACAAAATAGGAGTTTCCACAGCATTATTTTTATACGAATCTGTGCAAACAAATAAAAAATGTAACTAACACATCCAACTGAGTCAATGCTGCACATGAAGCACTTTGCTCCCAGCTCAATAATTAAGATTTTACTGGATTAAACATACATGGATATTAGCCACTCCTGCTGCATGTCTCACATTAACCTGAATAAATACACCATCAATAGTACATTAACAGTCTCCAGATTATTTTGTTTTATGGCAACTACTTGTCTGAAACTTATTAAGGTGACCTGGTGCCAACATGCTAAGCATCTTGTTTACTCTGCTGCTCTGAGTCCTTCCAGCTGTCACTGCCACTGGTTTATCCCTGTTACAGCAACTTGTATGTAGTAGTGTGAGCTCTGACATCAGTGTTTGAGCTCTAACATCCAGCCTGTGTTCAGTGTGTCTGAGCT
>NW_007578163.1:248622-291232 GCF_000690725.1 Stegastes partitus | reverse complement strand
GTCCAGCCTGTGTTCAGTGTGTTTGTGCTCTAACGTCCAGCCTGTGTTCAGTGTGTTTGAGCTCTAACGTCCAGCCTGTGTTCAGTGTGTTTGAGCTCTAACATCCAGCCTGTGTTCAGTGTGTTTGTGCTCTAGCGTCCAGCCTGTGTTCAGTGTGTTTGAGCTCTAACATCCAGCCTGTGTTCAGTGTGTTTGAGCTCTAACATCCAGCCTGTGTTCAGTGTGTTTGTGCTCTAGCGTCCAGCCTGTGTTCAGTGTGTTCAGTGCCCACTCACCGCTATCAGCGTGCTGTTCCGGCTCTGCTCCGCCGCCGTCCCGCCGCTCTCCCCGTGCTCCACGCCGCCGCCTCCTCCTCCTCCTCCTCCGCCCGGCACTCTCTGGCCTGCCTGGTCGCCGCTGGGCTGGGGCTGCCGGTGCTTGTTGGACCGCTTGGCTTTGGCCTGCAGGCAGCGCTGGTGCAGGGCGAAGGTCTGCTGCCTCTCCAGCTCCAGCCGCTCCAGCGTCGCGTTCTCGTAGCGGCTCTCGCAGCTGTTGTGATGCTGCCGGAAGAGCTCGATCCTCCGGCGGAGCCGCTCCATCACCGCGCTGTGTCGCGGTGTAACAAAATCCGCCATCATCAATAAAGACTTGTAGTAAATTCCCGGCTCAGGTTTCGTCCATAAAATGCTGAATCTGGCTCTTTTTCACCCCCCCTCGCCCTTTACAAAGACTCCTGTGCTGGCTCCATGGAGGCGACCTTTGTCTTGCTAATGGCCTTCAGTCACAGCGGCACTCACTGCCGGAGAGGAAAATTAAGGTTTTTGGGTGCAAAACCATCCAGCCTCCTGATTTTACTCACTTAAAGCCAAATATCTGCTGTAAGCCTCATCAGGTGAACCAGCTCGTTTAAGTTGCTGTGTGAAGCGGAGCTATTGGAGCCGCAATCAGCCGGAGTTTAACCCCAAATCAGAACCGCAGATTTAACCAAATCAAAGCCTGCTGCTGTTAAAACAAACCATTTAAAGCTTTAACACTACATTTAGATTCATTCAGTGAAGCAGCTTCGCTATCAGACCAACTCATGTTCGGGCTAAGTGAAGTTAGCACATTCCTCCACTGTAAATCAAAGTTGGAACGTCGAATTTTCTTTTCTTTTCTTTTCTTTTTTTTTTAAATCCATGAGTTGCCTTTAAAATGTGTTTATCCGGGACTTCGGCAGCATCAGCCTCTGATTTGAACCCCGTTCCGGTGCTATCGGCTCCGCTGGGAGCCTCCTAACGGCTCAACAACTTGTCCGAAACTTTATTTTGCTCAAGTATGATGAGTTAGCTCGGTTAGCGAGCAGCAGCTAGCTGTTAGCGTCACTAAAAATTGGCAGCTAACAAATTTTATATTTAACCTAATGCAACAGTTTTACACAGTACAAGACTTCTCATATATTTAAAGCTTATTTAGTTTTTAAATGCACTTACTGTGAGAGTGTTGCCGTCCGCTCTTCCTACAGCATCTGTGTAGCAAACAGCTGATCCTCCGCCTCCTATTAGCCGTTAGCCGCTAGCTGCTGTGTTATGGATAGACGGGCTAACGTTAGCACGGCTGGCTAGCAGGGTTGGCTAGCCTGAAACGTTTAAATACATCATTATACTTTGATTATATTTCTCCCGAGTCGCCGCCGCGGATAATCCTCCTCCCGGACGAACCCGAGTCGGGATATGCGGGGTGTGAGAGTGGTTTCGTCGGTATGAACGGACTAAGTCTGTTCCCCTGTGCTGCTTCTATTGTTTTCCAGCGAACAGGCAGGGCTACGCAGCCATCTTGGAAACTTTCTCTTTTTTTCCATCAGCACAGGAGGAATGTCTCTGTGCCCGCCTCACGGATGACTGACAAGAACCAACAGCCAATCAAGAGCGGGCACTGTCGCCAGATTTGACTGACAATCACGAAGCCCAATCAGAGCCCAGGTACAGCCCACTCGTTTTGTTAGTAGCCCAATTAAAAAAAGTTGCAAAAATATTAGGAAGAGGAATTAAAAATAAATAAATAAATAAACAAGCAAAACAAGGATACACATAATACACATAAATGTAACAAAAAATTTAAAAAAGAAAAATAAACTATAAAAAAGAGACGCAACAAAATATTACACAGATGAATGAATGAATGAATGAACAATAGATTAAATATAAAATTAATAAATTAGAAAAAAATAAAGAAGCTGAAGTAAAGAATGAAATAAACTGAATGAGTACGTACATCAATAATAACAAATAAAATAATAATAAATATAAATAATGAATAGATGAGTACATAAAATAAAAACCCATTAAATAATGACTCCAATATATAAAGAATTAAACACGATAAAACAACTTAATGAAGCTATTCAAATTATAAATCATAACAATACAAATTTTATTTTTGTGACCGCAAAGGTTGAAAAAAAAAAAAACACGTATTAAAATCTAAATAAAAAGCCTAAATAAAATACATAAAACATAGAATGTTTAAGATTAGAAATCTAATTTAACAGTATCCCAAAATCTTATTATTTTAGTTTGTAATTAATCATAAACAACTAATATATATATAACAGATTTCAAATAATATGAAAATATCAATTTATCACTTGAATTAAAGATTATTCAAAGGCACTTATTTGTGTGTTGTTGTTTTTTTCAACCTTTTATACCTGATTGCCTGTATGAGACTTTCACTGTGAACACTGTATTCTGTATATATGCGCAAAAAAACAGAAAACAATGCTATTTGTGGCCCCCCAAAAAAGGGCAGCAGGATTTAAAAGCATTTATGAATAAGAAGAGAAGGAGCAGAGTTGGAATGTTCCTCTTTTCTTGCAGCAGGTGTGAGAAGTGTCCTGGCTGTTCTTCAGCTGATGCAGAACAGAGCTTCCAGAATCAACATCAGAGCGCAGAAACATGAGCTCCAGGAGCCACGTCCATGAGGGGATGAGAACATGTGTGGTTTGTAATTTGAGGGGTTAATAAAAACACTGCACAGCCTCTGTTTCCATTTGGCCTTTTTTCTTTTAATTCATCAAAACAAATGTTGACCATGTGTCCGCACACACAGAAACACACAGAGACCCACACGGGGCTCCGTCATCACAGGATTTCATTCAGAGCTGAAGCTCATTGTGTCGGTCACCTGGACGTTAGTTTAAACACAGAAATAAAAAGTTACAGAAGTTTCACCAGCAGATACAGTGTTCAGTCTACAGTCTGTGAGCGAGGCAGCTTCAGCCGGACGAGCCAATCAGATGACAGTAGGAGGAAGAGGAGGATGAAGAGGGCAACGCTGCTGCTGCTGCTTCAGGCTGAAGCAAACAACCAAGACTTCACCCAAACATCAAGGAAGCAGTTTCAATAAAGGTCTGATCCTGTCAAATCTCATCAGCCAATCACAGCTGAGCTCTCCGGTGGGACAAGCCAATCCAGATCATATATTCTACATTGTTAAATGAATTGTTTGGCTGTTACATCAAAAAAAAAAAAAAAAAGCAAAGAAAACTCATATAAAAAAAACGCAAAAATTATTAATTTATTATCACATAAGTCAAAAAACAGCAAATACCCAAAATTAAGACGCTCAAAATGAGGTTTTGAGGTCTTTTTGGTTAAATAATACATTTTTCTGCCTCTCATCTAATTGATTTATAGTTTCAGCTCAAACAAGTGTTAAAAATAAAAATACGTATTGAACATGTGAGTCATGATAGTTTTAGTTTTAATATGGATTATTGGATTAAACTTCTCCTGAATGTCACACGGTTTGATTCATCTACTGATTTTTATATATTCTAAACATACACACACCAACTCTGGTCAGCTGTCTGTGACCCGAGTCCATCCAACACGTGAAATAATCAGGACCAGGACCAACAGAACCAACCAGCAGCTGTTTCTGGGTAACGTGACCTATGGTGAGAACAGACACACAAGCTGGAATCCTTCAGGTTTCAGATGAGTTTGGTGACACCAGTGGCCACAGGAGGGAGCCGCTAACTAACCCCAACTGCACATGACATGAAGACATCCAACTCAAGGTCCTCTTACGTTTTTCTTTGCCAGCACTTTCAGCCACAGCTCCAGGTCTTCATCAGCAGATTGCTATCTGAGGGTCTTTTAGCACAACTTAGCACGATGAAGCCCCCGAGAGGTGGTTAAAAGCCCAGAAAATGTGAGCAAGAAGCTCCTCGTGCACCTTGAGTGGAGATCCTCTAGTCAGACACGAATTTAAAACACAAGACAAAACTAGATTTTGCGAAGGAGGTCATCTGTGATTGGCAGAGGTGGACAGGTGTGAGGTTAACAGGTGGTTTTCCCTCTAGTGCAATTTTTTTTTTTACTCCCCACAAGAGGGACGACTCCGAGGGTCTAAAGGTCTCATCAACCCTCTGAACCTCAAACACCTGCTGCCCAGTTTGAAAGGCATCTTTTAACAAAACAGAATCTGGACTTTCTGACAATCCTGGAACATTTTCACGTGACGTTGTTGGGAAAGTTTAACTAAATCTCAGCCTAAAATTGTGACGTTTCATCTAAAGCATTATGTTCTACTGACGGCATTTTAAAATTCATTTCAAACTGTTTTCTTTAACCGGACACGAAAAAACAAACAAAAATCTGCGCTTCTTCAAGCGAAATGCAGACAATAAAAGTGTAAATAGTGAAGTATCTGTAGCGCGTGGAGCCTCCTTTTATTGACTGTTTGTTAGCGTCAGTACAACCTGTAGGATATTAAAAGTAAAGTATTTTCTGGTCCTGTAACTGTGTCATGCTGTTTCCACTGAGATGCAGGATTTTATACTGAAGTGAAAAACGAGACAGAAGCTGCTCGGAGTTCAGAGGGTTTTGGACTTTCTACGAGACCATCCAGTGTGTTGGCAGGAAGACTTTTATTGTAAAATGTCACTGTGAAGATGAGATGGTGGCTGAAGGAGGCAGGTTTTGTCACTGAAGTTTAAACGTACAGGAGGAGCTGAGCAGCAGCCGTCGTGTCTGGACTGAAATCTCAAAGACAACACCAAAGAGTCAGGTCTACACAAACATGAAGCAGAGAGGCGAGTGTGTGAAGAGGTTTTAGTGTCAGAAGTCATCTGCTGCTGCTGCTGCTGCTGCTGGTCAGCACCGACACTTTACTAATCTGACAGCATCGATCGACTGCATCTAAACCACAAAGTTCAGACAAACAACAAAACAACAAACATCGCAGGGATCTGAAGTACAACACGCTCGAAGCTCGGATCGGTTCAGGCTGTCGACCTCTAAACATCATCTGCTGCCATCAGGACACTGAAATAAACACTGAGGAGACTCGTCTGACTGTTTTCAGTGGAGCTAACATGCAGCTAACTGCTTCAGAACAAACACATTTATTTATTTTTATATCACGAGAAATAAAAAGATGAAAAAGGGAAGAGAAAGTCGGAGTGTTCCCAGTTCATTATTTTAAATATCAGCTCGGTGCAACTCGGGCAAACCTCTAAGATCTGGGTTACTTCAGGCAGCTAGCAGGCTAATTTATAAACTCTAGGGCTGTTAGTAGCTAGTTGTTAGCAGCCTGTTTGTAGTCGCTACAAGCAGCCAGATCATTTGTTAGCTTGTGAATTAACAGGTTTGCTTACAAAGCAGCAGTTTCCTAGCTAGTTGTTAAGTAAGTTACCACCATTTGTGATGCCACTTGCAGCCTGTTTGCTAATTTTAATAGCAATACCAGCAGCCAAATTGCTGATGAACTAATAAGCAGGCAAATTAGCAGTCCGTTTGTTAGCTCATCTCCTTGACTTCTGGTAGCGTCATCCTGACTGCAGGTAGACTCATTTCCAGACACAAAAAAGGCTAATAAATCAACCCTTAGCTTGTGAATAAGCATTTTAGTTGACACGGCAGTTGGTAGCTTCTTTGCAAGCTAATTAGCTAGGTGCTGTTAAGTTCTAACAGTTAACAAACAGCTAATTAGCAGTTTGTTTGTCGTCCAAATGGGGATGAAAGCAGGCTACCTTTAACAGCAATAATTAGCTGGATAATAAGCAACTTCTGTTAAAACATCTTCATCACAAGATCACCTTAAGTGGTAATTTTCACACTCCCATAAAGCTAAAAAACATTAATTAGCATCATCATAGTGCGCTAGCTGGCAGACTGTTACTAGCCAAAGCAGGAAGACTGTCACTTCATACTGGTAGCTAGCGTACCTAGCTATCATACTAGCTAACTGCTCATGGGCTAGCTAAAGAGGCTCATTAGGAACACTTTTAGTTTCACTTCCTTAACTGGCTGCAAGGTTAGCCTGACTGTTAGCCCAGTTAGCGTTCAATCGGTAGGCTACGTAGCAGGACCCTGATAGTGTCATTGGGCTTATTACCTGGCTAATTCACATTGTAAACTGTTGCTAGCCAAATGGTCTCTAGCTAGTTAACTTATTTATTGGCTATTTAAACAGGCTCATGAGAAAGACTTTTGGTTTTCCTTCCTTCACCGTTTGTGACCATTAACTGCATGTCCATTGGCTATTAAGATTTTTGACAAGTTGCTTTATGGCAAGTCTTGACCGCTGATAGTGTTACTAGGCTAATTAGCAGGCAGGCTAATTCACATTTTCAGTTGTTGGTAACCATATTTCTCTCCAGGGGCTAATTAGAAACTTATTTAGTAGTCTTGTTAGCTGGACTTTTAGTGAATGCTGCTAGCCTCGTTATACATGGCTGCTGCTGAGCTACTTGTACTACATGTGGACAGCAAACAAACCTGTTTAGCAAGACTTGTTGCAAGTTAATTTGCAGGACAAACCTGACAGACGGTGGCTAAATAATCTGGCTGCTGGTAGGCTAATAAAACTCATGGCAGGCTACCTCAAATCATGTGCACCAACAGCCAAATCATCTCCCAACAGACTATCATCACATTGCTAAAAGGCTAATTAGGCAGCTGCTAACTCAGGGTGGCGGTTGGGCGGGCAGCAGGTTCGAGTCTGCTCAGGTGTTGTTAAGGAATGATGCAGGAAGGTAATCTCTTTCAAAAACAAAAATCCTCTAAATCACGCTAACTCAGTCCTGTTGTACTGGAATCATTATCATCATCATCATCATCATCATCATCGTCGTCGTCGTCAGGCGTCCACATCAGAGATCCTGATTAGTTTCCTTTCGGCTTCGCTGCTTCAACTGAATTGGGGCTTCGTCGCCTCGGCATAGAGGAGGAGAAGGACACGGAGGAGGAGGAGGAGGAGGAGAGGGGAGATGTTTGAGGTGGGGGTCAGGGAGGTGAGGAGGTCAGGGCTGTGGATTCACATATCAGTCCCTTCTGACCTTCCTGTTCCTGGGAGATCTCCGCAGAACGTCCTCGTCCAGCTTCTGGAGGAAAACAAATCACAGCTCCTGAATTCTGAATGGAATGAAGTCTTCAAGGATTCTGTACAAGGTTAAATCAGCAACACGCTGTCCTCAGGAACAACTTCACGGTTTTAAACCTCTCCTTGAAGAACCAGTAAAACCCTGAAGGCATGTTTACAGTGAGTCAATGTTCTTACATCCAGTTCAGTGAAGCCTACATTTGTAGTAGTTTATAGCCTACATTGAACCTGCAGCCAAAATGTTTAGTAGTCAAAAGCTGATGTTTAGCCAGCAGCTCCAGCTGGTGATGGACTGCTACAGTCATAGGAGGTCACAGCTTCATCTACGGTTGGCTTTAAACTACATTTATCCTGCAGGTATAGTAGTTATATGAAAAACTTATTTATCTTTAGTTATGGAAGGTCAAAGGCTGCTACAGTAGATCCTAGCTGACATTCATAGTAAATTATAGTCCACATTTATCTTACAGCGTACATTTCTGCTCCACCTACAGCAGGACCAAGTCAACATGTCATGACGTTATGGGAGGTTTTAGTCTGCACACTGATGGTCAGTCAGAGCCTACATTTTAATGGTGACCTGCATTTGTAGAAGGTTCTAGCCACATTGACAGCTGGTTAAGGCCGACATTTTTCCTGCAATTAATGTACATCCTACGTTGGTCCTACACTGACATCAGAACATGTTTTCCATGTATTTATCGTGCATCACTGCAGACAGAAAGACTGAACTGATGCTGAGTTTGTACACATTTCTTGGAAAGGAAGTTGTGTAAAAGGTTTTTAGATATTCTGTTGATAACTGAAGGAAAAGCACATAAACATTTAGAACATGATCTTTTCTGGAGATATTAAAGCTTTGTTCTGTTTCATCAAGGTAAAAAACTAAGATGGATGGACTTCAGCGCCAACAAAGAGGATCTGGTCACCTCCAGATATGTAAACTGCAACGATAAAACTCAGAGAAGTCGCTGATAAACTGAAATCAAAGTTGTGAGAGAAGCTCAGGAGTGACTCTGTTCTGATAATGAAGAAGCTGAGAGGGTTTCTCCTCACCTCGTCGGCTGTGGCCTCCTTCTCTTCCTCCTCCTCCACTGCTTCGTCTTCCTCTTTCTCTGCAGGACTTTCCTCTCCGTCGCTCTTCTCCTTTGTAACTGAAAGTTTGAAGCAGACCGACGGTTACAAACCGCAGAGACACAAAGGAAGCCATAAAGAGCTGAGATCTAGACGTGGCAGCAACCTGGCGCGCTCTTCTCGGCCTCTTCAGCCTTCGCCGCCTCCTCCTCCTCCTCCTCCTCGTCCTCTTCTTCCTCCTTCACATCAGGTTGAGGCTCGTCTGTCTTCTTGTACTCGGCCGGCGTCGCTGGGCTCTTCTTCTGCAGGACAAACAGGACGTTAGTGGAAAGAGAAAGGAGGTAGGTGGGTCCTCTGGTCAGCATAAAGCCAAGCCCGTCTCTTTTGTAGTGTGCAAACTATGATCATTTAAAAGATGTTCTATGAAACGGCTCCAGATAATCAGGTATGGTTCATGCTAAGGTTCAGCCATACATGTTGAACCTCGTTTTGTTTACAACAGTCCAGTTTATTCAGAGCCTCCATCATGTGACATGATAATATGTGCTGATGTTTGCTATTGGACTTTATATGAAGGTAAAAAGAATTCAGTTCTATTTTTAAATGTGTCTCATCATGTATAGAAGATACAGAAGAACTCTGAGCCGTATCAGCAGTAATCCATATGTCCTGTATGAAACATGTGCAACCACTCGTGTCCTCTCTTCTGCTTCCTAATACTCCTGTTTTCTTGCTCATGTTGCCTCAGCAGCACCGTCCTTTGTTGCTGTAACACTACACATTCCTCTGCTGCAGCTTTAAAGTCAGACTGCCTTCATAAAAAGTCTCTTTAGTCCGTTAGCAGACTGACTACCGACTTCACCCTCGATGTAAACTAGTTACAGAAAAACTTCAGAGTGGAAGCTAAATCTTCACTGAGGATGTTTTGTGCAACAGAAGGAGCAACTCTGGGCGTGAAACCAGCTCCAGAACCAACACATCTGCACCGGTACGCTTCACTAACTGTAACCTTCATGTTCAAGTCATGTCGTGTGTTTTGACAGAAGCTCAGCAGGTCCAAAACTCACCACTGAAGGAGGTCACACAGACAGAATAGAACCAGTTTAAACTTAATCTGAAGTGTGCAGAGGTGTTTCCATCTGCCTGAGGTGTGTCTGTGGAAGCAGCATGGTACAGTCTGTGCTGGAGATCTGTGCCACGTGCTCCTGACTTTGTTTTGGATCATCCCATGAAGGTCCTCCCCGACCTCCTCAGAAGCAGCTGATTCTTTATCTGCAGCGGCTCAAGTATAACGAATGAAGCTCTAGAAGTTCTAGACCAGCGGTTCTCAAACGTTCTGAGCCACAACCCCAAAGAGGAGTTTGTGTTTGTGAGGTTGAACTTTTACCATCTCATGAGTAAAAACTCTGTTGTTCATTAGTTAATGCGTTAAACATGAACGTGTTCATTCCACAGATTGATCTCTTTACATTCACACGAATTGAATTTATTGCAAACAAATGAAAGAGAAAAAGTATAAAAACAAAAGAAAATAATAATAGAACAATAATATGGCATAATCAAATCATAATATTAACAAGTCTGAAAAAGGAGTGGGTGAAGTACACACTTAGTTCTGACAGCCCTGATACACATTTATTTTTTTTACAATGATCTGGCGACCCCCTGAAATTATCTTGGGACCGCCATGAGGGTCCCAACCCCCAGTTTGAGAACCACTGTTGTAGACAATGAAAGGCTCTTCCTCTGGACACCACTCACTTCCTGATATTGACCAGTTTGGTTTCAGTTTTTAATGAAAATCATTTAAATGTGTTCTTCATCCTGTTCTGAGGAGCTCAGTCTGGATCCTCCTCTCTGGACTTTAAGCGCTTCAAACTCTGGACGTATTCACAGAATGACGGTAGAACTTCAACCTGCTTCCTTAAATATACTAAAGTTAACGTAGAAAAAGAATCAGCTGCTATCAGGTCTGGTTGATTTTATTGGACTGATCCAAGTTCTGAGCTGAGAAACCGTCTAACTCTGGTTCCACAACGGCAGCTATCGTACAGAAACGTTGAACTTGTGGTCTTGGTGACCGCCGACAACACTTCATGCCACGAGAACACAAGCGCGCTACACTACAGCACCACAGAGACAGAACAGCACCAGAAGCGTGTGGTGGATCTACTCTATAAGCGGGAGTCACCGGGCCTGACGAGGCGGAGCGGGCAGGACGTCCGGGTTCATTAAACTCTTCCTGTATGCTGGTGAGACTCAACTGACCCTGAGCTGATCCTGAAGACCTCTGTGGACCGTCAGAAAATCAATCAACACTTTGGCAAATCATGTCAAAGAACAGTTTGAAAGCAGCGTCAGAGGTAAACAGGTGCTTTAAATTGATTATTCTTGGAACAAAACTGGATTTTGGGGATGTTGAGGACTAAACTGGTGAGTGCTAGTTGTAGCTCTGAACTAAATCCTCACTAAACATTTCGTCTGCCCCCCTGGAACAACATGCGATTGATAAATATTGATCATAGGTTGTTAGAGGGGGAGGGTAGTGAGCCCCGGGGCGAAACCTTTAAATACTGGAGGATCAAAAAGCTTCAACGGTAATGAACGTTGTCTGCTGGAGCTCCAACAGACGAGCAGCTGATGTGTGGAGCAGCCGTCTATCCCCATGATGACGGAGGACAGAAGGAAACGTCCAGCAGTGTGATTACACTTCATGTTCGCTGCCACAACAGGAACAAGTTGGAGCAGAAACATGTTCAGCTAAAGTTCATCACATCTCTGTTGTCCATCCCTCACTAACCAGGTACCAGGTGTGTCAGAGAAGGTCCACGACTGGTGTCACAGAAGCTAGATTTCAAACTACAAACTAGGAGTTTTGCCCTTCAGACGATCAACCAGCACGTCTACAAAGACATCCTGCAGCGTTTGCTTCGTTCAGAGTTGTAGCAGGACCAGTGGAGGCTGCTTCACCATGACAACCTGCTCACAACGCCCTGAGCATCCCACAGCTCCTGGCTGAGAAGAACATCTCGGTGCTGAAGCAACCTCCCTACTCACCCCACCTGGCTCCGTGGGGTTGTTTCCTCTTCCCCAAGCTCAAGGGGGTCATCAAGGGGACCCGTTTAGAAGACGTGGACGACATCAAGATGGCTGTGACGACGGAGCTGAGAGGATCCTGGCGGAATCCTTCCAGGAGTGCATGGTGGTGTGAAGAGAAGGCTGGAGAAGGGCCTTACACTCCAGGAGGATTACTGGGAAGGGGAACACTGGTAGTTTGTAGCTTGTAATCTATCTTTTGTGACACCAGTCCTGGAACTTTTCTGACACACCTCGTATGTTGCGTCTGCAGGCAGCCGCACACACAGTTCACTCCATGTACCGACATGGCTAAAAGGAAGAACTCTCCAGCCGCTTGTTTAACTGCGGCCCAGTTCAGGAACTCTCTGACATTCAGAGCATCATCCCAACTGTCCGTCAGACTTTCACTTCCAGAGCACAGAGCAGGAGGATTCAGGGATCTGAGGGCTGCAGGTTCACATGGGCGTTGGTGGCTGTTCTTCGGTTTGTTTCTTTTGCTTTAAATTTTTAAGTTAAATAACGTTTTTTTAAAATGTGCCGATAAGATAAACTACCTACCTCAATGGGTTAACTCAGACCTAAACTTGTTAACTTTTCTCAATCATTGCAGAAGCTGGCTGTTAAACGGATCTATCAGCGTGTAGAGCTGACCTGACAGGACACTTTGCTGTGTGTGAGGGCGTTACCTTTCCGGTGCAGCAGAAGACGATGATCAGGACCAGAGGTAAAGCCACGGTCAGGACGTAGACGACCCACAGCCACGGACGCTCCTCTGCTGCGTTCAGCATCTGAGTTGCTAGACCTGGCTGCAACAACACCAACAACAACACATCTGATTCAGCAGCAACTACATGCAGACAGCACAAAAGGACTACCAGACGGAAAACAGGTGCAACCAGACACAGAACCATCAGAGAGAGAATCTCTGCTTCTGTTCAGATAAATAGAGTGTAAACTTCACCAGCTGTATTTTCAGAAATCAAATGAATGTGCGCAGCTGCTGCCAGTTTGTTCTCATCAATACAAGACCTTCATGTGGGTTTAGGATGAGTTGATGCTGATAAGCTGCAGCTAGAATCGCTCTGTGAACATTCAGCCCATCTACAGATAACATGCTGATTACTCTCCTCTAAGAAGGGAGACTGTATTTGGTTCACTCCAGACCGCCTGTACAGCGTCATGGGAGGATGGATGTTAGTTAAATGGTTGTTATGAGGAACCGGGAGGCAGTAAAACCAGGGGCTGGAGATCATGAGCCTCATCTTAAGGATGAGCCCAAACCCCCCACACGCTGATCCCACAACAACACTGAGAACATTTTAATTATTTGTCTCCAAGAACCTGTTTATTATTCATCAACTACTTTGCTTGTTAGATAAGATGTGCAGCCTCTTTACAGAAGACGAGCGTTCCCGTCGGTCAGCTGCAGCGATCTGAAGTGTCCCTGAATGCAACGACTGTCTGAAGAGACTCGTATGATCATCACGACATCTATTTCAGTCTCCCAGCGCCGCCTCAGGAGGGTTACATCAGCCCAGAGTCTCTAACAAACATCTTTCATGAAGCTCACAGTTTGTTTTGCCCAGTTGCCAAAACGTCCTAAATTTTCTCATCAAAAAACCCAAAACTGTCATTTTAAAGTTTAAACTACACATTTACGCCGTTTCCTTTTTCAACGGTTTGAATTTAAAGCTCATTTAATTGCATTTCTCTTCCTATGACTTTGTTATTTTACTGTCAGGCATCAGTTTATAAAATCCACAGGACAAAATCATCCACCTGAAGACGCTGATATGAACACACATGAATATAATGTTCTACTTTCACTGAGTCAGGAAAACCCAACACATACGCTTTAATTTTCATCTTTTTGACTCTTTAAATGCCAGTTATTTACCACTGCTGTTCTTCATTAAAGAAGAAATAAAAATCCAACTACTATCACAGTCAGGTGCACATTAACGACTGATTCTGATGCAGTGTCAGATTAAACAAAACATTTCTCATCAATCATTTTCCTCTTTCAGTGACTTAGATATTTTAAGCACATTAGTCCTGATCATAGCTTTTTTTAATCCTTTAAATACCACTTTGTTTGCATAGTGCCACTGTTTAAAAAAAGAAAAATGAATACTTTTATTACAAGTGCTAAAAGAACTGTTGATGAATATTAAAATAATTAGCAAAGTAAAATAAAAGTGTGCAGCTTTCTTGGGGCTTGATTAGGATGTTTTAGTCCTAAAGGTCCTGAGCGTTATTTTTCTGTGCACACAGCATATTAGAGATGTGTTCAGGGATCTGAGGATGACATTCCTCCAAACGTGTGCATCATGTCATATGCATTCACAAGACATCAAAAGGACAACAATGGTCATCAGAATCAACCACCTCCATTTAGTAACATCTATAACATCTATATAATCTGAACCTACCTCGGCGGCGCCCTCTGCTGCCTTCTTCAGCCCCCAGCCATCAGTGGCCCAGCGGTCAGCCGTGTTGCGGTCGTTGGTGATGAAGAAGTTGTCGAAGAAGATGTCGGAGGTCATGGACCAGAGCTCGAGCCCCACAGCGTTGAACGGCGTCATCCTGAATGGGTGGAGGTCCTCGAAGTATGCCGGGTTGGGGATCTTCCTCGGCTTCCAGACGCCCTGAAAACACGACGGGTCAGAGGTCAGGATGAGGGTTAGTCAAGGTGAACCAGTAATGGATGGACTGCTGATAATAATTTATATGATTACAAATATATTAACCAATAAAGAAGGAGATGAGGCACATGCATGTCAGAAAATGTATTGTAGACCAGCTGCAGTACTTGGTTGTTCCACCAGGTGGAGCCTCTCACTGTTTAACGGACCAGAGGAGGTGTCACTCAGACTACATTGTGGGAGTTTAGCAGCAACGGAACCATGACAGAGACTTCCATGGAGATGCATGACCTCCAACCAGAGCCCAAATACTCAGCGCCATGTATGACAAGTAGACCAGGACAGAGCTCCTCGCACCAAGTCGCTGCTTAAACCAAGAAAATCTAACGTGTACATGATTAAAAGTAGTCCACTCCCCCATTAGACTCTACCTATTAGAACTGTTAATCTCCCACAAGTAATAACTTTGCTGTTCGGGCATTAATGCGTTAAAAATTAANTATTAGAACTGTTAATCTCCCACAAGTAATAACTTTGCTGTTCGGGCATTAATGCGTTAAAAATTAACGTGTTAACTCCACAGATTCATCTCTTTACATTGACACGTTAATTTTCTTTTGAATGAATGAATGAACTGAATTTATTTCGAACAAATGAAAGGGAAAAAAATATAAAAACAAAACAAAATAACTTTAAAAAGAATTAAAAAAGAATATAATCAAATCATAATATGAACAAGTCCAAAAAAGGAGTGGGAGGAAGTATACGCTTTTAATGTTGACAGCCCTAATACACATTTATTTGGTAAATGTAGGCTTTACTTTTTTACTTATTTTTTTTACAATGATCTGGCGACCCCCTGAAATTATCTTGGGACCCCCATGAGGGTCCCAACCCCCAGTTTGAGAACCACTGCAATAATCAATTAATTGCTACAAATGATTTAACCCTGTAAAGTCTGAACCATGAAATAATTGCCTGAAAATTTTATTTTATTTTTTTTTTAAACTGCAGTATTTATTGAACCTTGTGACGAAAAAAAAAAAAAATCTATTTGCATTCACGAGTTTTAATTTATATGAGTTTTGCTACATCTTTAATGCATGCATTACGATCTATGATGGATTATCTGTACAGGTTTTTTATGAAAAAAAAATCTCACACTGATGATGTGGAGGTCTCAGAACCTCCTGCATCAGACATGGTGCACGTGGAGTTGGAGGGGAAACCCATTATAAACATACACATGGATGTCAGAAGACATATAGTCAATGAGGAGGAGGGTGAATGCAGTGCAGTGACCAACGCAGTAGGGCTGGACTTGAATATCGGAATATGTGGTGGTGTCCGCATAGCAATTTTGAGATGCGAATATTCGCCTGCCATCCGCTGCTTTAAAGGCTCACAGCACCGTAGGACTCCAGCAGACCTACCTGGTAGTTGGGGTTGTCGATCATGGGTGGTTTCCACTTGCCCTTGTAGCTGGGGTTGTCAATCATGGGGCGTTTCCAGGCGCCGCAGCCGGGGGCGGTCTCACAGGCGGGGTTGGGAACCTGAGGCGCCTCCCACTCGCCGTCCATGTCCTCGTCCCTGACAAACAAAGAGGCTGTTATCAGAGTGCTACGGGCCGAGCAGCGCCAAGTCAACGGGCTGCCGTGAGGCGGCGACTCACCAGTCCTCGGGTTTGAGGGCGTCGGGGTCTCCGATGTACTCGGGCTCATCGTCCAACCAGCCGTCTGGTTTCACCGCTTCCTCGTCTGGGATCTGAGCGGGAGCATCTTCATCCCTGCAGACAAACACAGGTTAATGTAAATGTACTGATCCATACATACAAAACGTCTTCCATTTACCAAATGTAGAAATGCTGGTGCAAAACATATTTCTACTAAACATCAGTACATCTCATCAATAACAGTAAAGTTAGCTGCTACAGCTGTTGTCACCAAATACAGCTGCACCAATCAAACGGTTAGTTTTAAACACTACATTTATTGGCAAAACGTTGGTCAGACTTGAAACTCTCTCCCAGTTTGTGTTTCACGTCAATAGACTGTGTAAAACCGGAGATACGATGTCATGACCGTGTGTGAACTGTAAGCGTATGAAATATGTGCCACCGCATTCCTTTCCACATCTTCATCATATTTTGTTTTACAAAACAAAACTGAAAGAAAGTCTGTGGAAGTGCAGCTCCTGATGTGGCCTCGTGCTGGACACAAGCTGCTTTCAGGAGAGGCACCAATAAAAACAGAAAGAGAGCCTCACCTATATAGAGTATAATCCAATCTGACAACTGATTAATCATGAAAGTCCAACATGAAACTAACTGTCAGCTGCAGCTCTTAAACTAAAGCTACTGACATTTCTTCTCAAGTTTTAGTCAAACAATTGAACTTAACACTGTTTTCACTGAACAGTCAGATTCATGTTCTGATAGAAGTGATGGGCAGGAACCAGGCAGAAAGCAGGAAAACATCACAAATCTGCAGCAATACTGAGACGTCTGAGAGACTTATTTAACAGTCACTTTTATGGAGAATTCAGATTTCAAATAGATTTAGGCTCCACAGACACCCTGTGAAGAAGAATCCAGAATGGACTCTGAATTCAGTACCAGGATTCCCACCTCTACAGAGGAAGTTTCAACAACAGCTGAGGTTCTGCATTTAGAACCATCCATCCATCATCTCTACACCTTAACCCTCACTACGGTCATGGGGGGCTGGAGCACACTCACATTCACACCTACGGACGATTTAGAATCACCAATTAACCTCAACATGTTTCTGGACTGTGGGAGGAAGCTGGAGAACCCGGAGAGAACATGGAGACTCCACGCAGGAAGATCCCGGGTGTCCTCACCGGGACGCCAACCGGCGACCTTCTAGCTGCGAGGCAACGATGCTAACCACTGATCCACCTGCAGCCCCACTTAGAACCAGAATTTTGAAAGCTCCAAATCATATCGACGGTGTAATTTCAATAATGCTGATCATTGTCTCAACAAACTTCACTCAGGCTAGTTCCAAAGTCCTGCCAACACCTGCTAGATCCACCACCATCTGTCTGTGACAACATGTGTCCTAATAAACCCTGAATCAAACATTTTTCTCAGTTTTCCTGCTCAGCTGCTTGATTTGTAGGTGAATGTTTTGTAACGTGCTTTAAGAGAAAGATGTGCAGCTTTGGAGGAAGAACGATTAATTAAAATATGAATCCCACACTGCTGAAGTCCGGCATGTCGGTATTATTCAGGGCTTGTACTGTGGTATTAAAAGTGTAAGTACTCATAGTCAGGTAAAGTTGTATACTAGAATGCTTTGTAGAGTTGTAATCCTTAATATTTAAATTACTCAAGTAAAAAACACTGAACTTGTCCTAATATTAAATAAATAAAACAAAATAAAAACAAACTTGACTTCACCGTTCTATGTTGTTATGGTGCCTGTTTAGGACCTTATTTGTTTAAGGGTTAATAGTACTGTTTTCATTGTCATTCATATTCTTATTATCATTATTATAATCTCTAGTACTGACCAGTCTTCAGGCTTGGCGGCGTCGGGGTCCTGGATCTTGGCCCTCTCGTCCCAGTCGTCCGGTTTGTGGTCGTCGGGGTCTTCGATCTCTGCAGGGGGGTTCACTGGGGGGGTCACGTCCGTCAGCAGGCTCCCGCTGTTCACCACCGTCTGGTCCACCAGCACCTCGAAGCTGTTATCAGGGTTCACCACTGGGGGGCGGAACACATGAGTTACACCCGACTGACATCAGTGTGTTAAAGCACAGGTGAGCCGACTTCCTCATCTGAGTCTTACCCAGGGTGTACAGGTGCGTCTTCTTGTCGGTGTAGTACGTCCTCAGGTCGGCGTCGGGCTTCTTGGCGTGTTTTTCTTCGTACTCTCCGGTTTTGGGGTTTTTGTGTCTGAAGATGAAGTGCAGCTTGTAATCTTCTCCGCATTTGTCGGGTCCGAACATGATGGTGTACGGAGTTTTATCCACAAACTGGTCCTGCAGACACACAGCGGCAGGAACGAAACGTAAAAATCATCGTCTTAGCCCGTGATCAGCCTCAGCGTTTAGGAATCACAGCTTCATGAAATCGATGAAATCTGTGCCTTTTGCTATTATTTCTAACCATTTGATGCTCATTGTGTTTGAGCAAATGAAGTAACAGGACTTGTTAAACTTTTATTATTATTTCTCAGTGACTATGCAGAGCAGCTGCAAAAGTAACAAAAACGTGAGTGTTTCGCAGCTACAGAAATGCTTTTAACGTTCCTTTGAAACACACCAGTGGGTTGAGGTTCAGAGGGTGTATTTTGATGACGTGCAGTCGAACCCACCTGTCCACATGTTCAGAACACTTCAGTCATTTTCTAAGCAAACTATGAACACGTCTCAAATGTGACGACTTCATTGTAAATTCGCATTTTGTTTCCGAGTCTTGGTCAAACTGATGAGAACATTGTGTGTGAGGAGCAGAGAGTGGCACTGACCAGGTCCAGATCAGGAGTCTGAGACAGCAGCTTGACGTAGGCGCCGCCACAGTCGATCCCCGACTGGAAGTTCACCTCGTACCTGAGAACGGAGCCACACATCAGAACCACAACGGCAGCACAACAGAGTTCATGTTGATCTACACGTTCTGCAGCTGCTTCCAGACATTCGATGTCAGATCCAAATAGTGCTCATATTGGTCCAGGTACATGTGCAATATTTTAATGGTATGTGTAATATTGGACGTGCAAAATGTTTATCATGTGCAACACTTTAGTTTCAATATTTCCTCATACAGCCTCATGTAGCTGTAAAACATTTCAGCTTCATGTGTTCTGTTTTATTATTCGGTAATATTTAAATTTTCATTTGCAATATGTAAAATTCATGTCAAACATTTTAATTTCATGTAAAAAAAAAAATTATTTCACTTTTCACCTGTAGTATTTTCTTGTACATTTTGATATAACGTGTAATATTTTAATTTAACGAGCAACAGTCTATTTGAATGTGCGATATCACTTTACAAATTCAGCACGTTGCCAGTGTTACTCAGTACTTTTCGATCCTGATTTTCCTTCAGTTTACATATTGTCCGCAATGTACCCACTGATATCTTATTGCTTTCTAAATATGGTGCATTCATTGTCTTTTACTTCTTTGCGAGAAATATCTGGCACAAGCGTTTACTTCCGGAATAATTATCTCGTGAAAGTCTAACGCTCGGCTTGGTGTCTGGAAGCAGCTTCAGCGGAGTTAACGCTGGTCCTCACTGGATGATGAGCGGCATGGTGTCGAAGATAAAAGGTCGCAGCAGCTGGGCTGAGATGGCGTGGTGTTTGGCTCGAGACTTCAGGACCAGACCTTTATCCCCGGGCAGCTTCGAGTCCTTCATCTCCTCCACGGACCATTTACCTGTAAACAACAACAAGTGTTTACCCTCCAGATCGTGGCTGTTTTAGGATCAGATTCAGCCACAGTCGCAGTACTTTAGGTGAAAACGATGTACCTACCATCGTACTTTGCGATCTCTTCATCGGCGTCTTCCTTCTTAGCGCTGGACATCACCCACCTGAAACCAACCACAGAGTTTAGATACTCGGGGAGCCCAATAGTCCACAAATCCACTCATATTTTAACTTTGCTAAACGAATCTTCTGGCTCTCAAATGCACAAATAACCAGTAGCAGCATTCAGATCTTGTCTTCAGATCCTTATCTGATAGGGTTCAGCTCTTCAGAATAAAAGTTTTTTTTCAGAGAATATCCTGATTTCAAGGTCCGGTTTGGCTGTTTTCCACTGATGAAACTGAAAGTCAAAACGGTTCTGTCTGTACAGTTTCTAGATGATAACTGGTGTAATTTTGGTGATTAAAAAAAAAAAAAGAAATGTGCCTTTAAACCCACTGTACAGAGTTCTAGTTTGTCTGTCGTATCTATTAGAGAAGCTGTAATTTGGGATCATTTTATCTCCATACAGTCGAACTCTGCGCTTCTGCTGTCAACAGGAAACAGCAAATATTCCTCCAATCCTCAGGAGTTTGTTGTGTGCTCACCCATCAAGAGTCCCTCGGTCAAAAGACTCGGCGAAGAAATGTTCCCCCATCGGCTCTGGAGCCTTGTAGGTCACCTGGACACAAACAGGAAATGAAAGACAGTGAAGCTAACTTTAGAAACAGATCATTTCATTTATTTAGATCTTTTTGCTACTTTAACAAGCTTTATCGTTCTCTTTACATGCCGTTATAATAATAATAAAC
Source organism: Stegastes partitus (assembly GCF_000690725.1). NCBI lineage: Eukaryota > Metazoa > Chordata > Actinopteri > Pomacentridae > Stegastes > Stegastes partitus. The sequence goes on along the minus strand of NW_007578163.1, from coordinate 270,832 downwards.
CAGTGCATCCGGAAAGGATTCATACCGCTTCACTTTTTCTACATTATGCATCTCCCAACATCTCTCCAAACATCTCCTATTTACAAATGATGGAGACTTTAATGCTGTAGAAATGTTTCTGTACCCTTCCCCACTTCTGAGCCTTGACACTATCCTGTCTCGGAGATCTACAGATCTTCCTCTGACTTCATGGCTTGATTTGTTCTCTGACTGTCCACTGTGGGACCTCATATAGAACAGGTGTGTTCCTTTCCAAATCATGTCCAGTCAACTGAATTTACCAGAGGTGGACTCCAATCAAACTGTAGAGACATTTCAAGGAGGACCAGTGGAAACAGGGTGAACCTGGGCTCAATTCTGAGTTTCATAGCAAAGGGTGTGAATATTTATTCCATATTTGAGTGTTTATTTTTAATATGTTTGCAAAATTGTCTAAAAAACATGTCCACTTTGTCGCCATGGGGTATTGTGTGTAGGATTTTGAGAGAAAAACTTGTAATCCATTGTGGAACATAACAGCATGTGGAAAAAGTGAAGCGGTTTGAATACTTTCCAGAGTCACCGTGAGCCACTGTTTGAGGAAATATCTCCGGTGTCCAGTTTGTTCAGTGATGAATCTGAATATTGTGGTCAAACGGAGACTTCAGTTTATTAGATTTTATACTTTCTCTTTCTAATCCTGTGGCTGCCCGTTTGTTCTGTGAATTCATGACTTCTATGTGCCTGTAAAACGCACTGAGGTGAGATCTGAGGGTTTGTTGCTCTCATTTGCCTTTGTCAGCATTATTTCTTATTTTCTCAAAAAAAACAAATTGAGTTAATCTTTACTAGAAGTGTTTGGTTTGCATTCAGCACCTGACCTCTGGAGACGACCTACTCTCCTCCACCAGCGCTTATTCAGTTACTTGGTACGAGGGCTGGAACAACTAATCGACTAAAACTGATTATTGTTATTTTTGTTAACTAATTTAGTCACTGATTAGTTGCTTAATAACATTTTTTACCGTAGATGGCCCGTTTTTTGCAAATCTTAAACCAATCTCTTATAGCAGCGACCACAGTGTGGCAGTAAGTTTTTATTTTTAAAAAAAACTATTTTACGTCATTTTTTGTTTGTTTTGATGCTTTGAATTGAAAAAACTTTAAACTGACAAGCTAGATATAAAGCTCACTGTGTTTATTCTTATCTGAGCTGTTTTACAGAAAGCAGTTAAATAAAATGCACAGATCTTTTGTGTTTTTCTTTTTCTTCATGAAACTATGCTCTTAACTTACCTGGGTAAATAAAGACTAAACAAAAATGTTTGATTAATTGAATAATCGTAAAAATAAACAACAGATTAATCGATTATCACAATAATCATTAGTTGCAGCGCTACGTGGTACATGCACAGGATGATCAAGTGTCACAACAATTACTGAAAAGACTTTGGACTGAAAAACGTGTGTTTGTCAGTCGACTGTGTCCTGAGTGGATTTAGGTCAGTGGATCAGCAGGCCGGTTCACGGCTGGTATCAGACCCACGGGTTAATGTGTAACGTAGCTTCTCATTCAGCAGAGCAGCAGCATTTATGTTCTTACAGAAGCTTTATTTATACACATCAACGTCAGACAAACAGCCTCCACACAGCAAAAATAATATCTATTTCTAATAATTCCTTCATTATCCATTTCATGTCCACGTCTTTATTGTGTTCCATCCCATCCTCAGAACCAGCCGGTTCTTTATCTACAGTAACTTCAGTATACTTAAAGAACCAAAGTTTAACCTTCGAGTTCCAGGTCCTTGAAGTCCACAGAGGAGGGTCCAGATTGATCACTTTAATGGACTGTTTCCATCATTTCTGAGCCTCAGAACTTCATCAGTACAGCAGATAGACACATGACATGTAGGAGGAACATCCATCCAGCAGGTGTCACAATTCAAAGGCCAAATCTGTTTTAGTTTTTAGATGTGTTCTTCCTCCTAAATGTCATGTGTGTATCTGCTGTACTGATGAAGTTCTGAGGCTCAGAAATGATGGAAAAAGTCCATTAAGGTGATCAATCTGGACCCTCCTCTGTGGACTTGAAGGACCTGGAACTCTGGAACATTCACAGTCTGAAGGTAGAACTCTGGTCAGTAGATAAAGGTGCTGCAGATACAGAACCAGATGTTCTGAGGAGGTGGGGGGGAACATTTTTTCAGATTTGGTTGACATTTATTAGTAACTATCAGCCAAAAACCGTCCAATCAGCCGCTGCCGTCTTACCTTGGGTGTGGGAGGAGTTTTGGGAACAGGCGGAGCTTCGTCCTCCACGTCTCCCTCCAGCTCTTCATCCTCGTCATCGGCTCCGGCCAAACCCAGATCCAGCTCGTCCTCCACGTCCATGTCGTCGCCCAGACCGTCCTCAATCAGGTCCTCAGCCCGAGAGACGGGCGCTAAGTGAAGGCAGAGGAGGCCCAACGCCAGAAGAACGAACAACCCGACCCTCTGATCCATAGTCTGCAGAGACAGGTTTCAGGTCAGTTTTCACTTTCCACAGGTTGTCAGAGGACACACACATGTACATTTCCGTTACGTGGCTTTTGCCTTCTTCTAATAAAGAGTTAATAAGCCTCCCGGGAGACGGAAAGACTTGGCGAGCATCAACATCAAATGAACAATCAGCTGTTTAACAGTATTAAATATGGCTGACACCAGCCGACATGAAAGAATCATTTCAACCCCAACAACTAAAAACAATTCCTGAAGATGTCTTCACATTTAGCACAGGGAGGGGGTGGGGGTGGATGGATGGGTCAACATTTAGATCAGCATCCATCTGAAGGGTACACGCACTTGTAGCTCCTAGAAAGCCTCCAGAAGCCCTAACGTGTGGAAGCTTGTTTCTCAAAGTGATCATTTTCACAGGGCAGACCTTGTTATTCTATGCCAGTGTTTCAATGAAGGATTTTTGTCTGCATTTTGAATTATCCTATCAGAAAAACTTAATGGAAACGGTGCTGCTGCTGTCTTGGAGGTATGGGCATCCAATCATTTTAATGGTACCACTACAGTCCTTCCTGTTAATCTGGTAAATCTAGAGCTAATCTAAACGACCCATCCACCCACCCCCACCTCCTCCTCATGCTACAATGCTGTAAAACCTCAAAGAAACAAAGCAAAAACAAAAAGAACAAGTCTTCAGGAATTCACAATACAACAATTCTTCCATGTCGGCTTGTGTCGGCCACGTTTCGTTTGAGTTACGATATGATGAACGTTGCATCTCGTGAAGTTAACTGCAGGTTGTTAACCAGTCAACACCAGTTCAAACAGCGACTAACACACTGCCGATTAAACTGCATTCTCCCTGCATCCACCCAACCATCGCCACAGTGACCCACTAACCAATTAACCAGCCAACCGACCAACCGACCAGCCAGCACCCGCAGGACTCGCAGCCTCAGCTCATTTACCCTTAATGAGATTAAACCCTGTGAGATTACTGCGGCGCAAACAGACGGTTGGTTTGCTCTGCTGCAGTTTAAGGAGGCTGCAGGTTACTCTGAACACAGCAGAGTTCAGATTTATTAACCTGCAGCGCCGCTACGCTCGCCGTGTCTACACGTAATCTAAGAAGAGATGCTTCTGCAGTCGATACGACACGGTGATCAACAACAACAAGGGTTTAGTTTATCCGATTACTTCACCTGTGTGAATATACATGTACCCGTTCACAGCTGCTGTGTTCATTCAGGAACCGCTCAGAAAAGGGTTTTCATCTGATCCAAGATAACGTAACACTACCAGCTACATATGGTGCATTACGAAAGCGAGGTTTTGTCAGCTTTACCATTTCCTAGTCAGGTCTGGTTTCAGCACTTAGACACAGAAAGGCCTAAAACTAATAAAACAATCCTGTTTCTGGTGAAGAATGTACAGTCTCTACATATTGAACAGAGCTTATTTGAATGAAAACAGACACATTTTTTTAATTTTATCAGTTTTCATGAGCTAAAATAGCAAAATGTGCAATTATCAAAGCTAAAACTTTGCTTTTAGTGGCATTATTTCCTTTTACTGAACATGTTTTGGTCCAAACATCGGCTGTGAAGCAGGGTTTTTTCCTGCATACTGGAATTCTAGGCACCAACAAAATGGAAAGATATTAATACAGTTTTTTAATGAAATAAATAACACACTTTTGTCCAGTTTTGTTAACTGCTGTTTCAGACATTTTTATTTATGAGATGTCCAGAAAAAATGCTGAACATGGACTTATTCTTTAGCGCATCATGAGAAACCTTTGATAGATCTGGTTCTGTAGCACCAATGGTTCAGATGAAGCAGCTGATGTGTAGGCTGCTTTTAAAGCCATCTCCTTTACAAAATCAGCAGCAGCACACATTTCTGTGGGCCAGCTTTAAGATAGGAGAAGTCTTTATTCATCCCACAGTGAAAATAAAACACAAAACAAACCAATATACCTACGTTTACGTATGTACGGTTGATATTTGTCGTCCTCTGTAGGTAGAAACTGAAGCTGTTATACAGGCTCCACTGCATGTGCACAATAACAATACTGCAGATTGTTCCATGAATACTGATATCACACAGATTCTGGCACAAAATACTCATGATGCACAGGTCAAACAATAACTCCTGATTATTCAGGTAAAGCAACGATAAAACTCAGGCCTGACGGACAGTAAAACCTGACATCCTGCCTTCAGTTCAGCAGCAGACTGCCAGGCTGATCAGATTAACCTGCAGCGGGATTAGCATGCCAGGCTAACAGCCATGCAGACACCAGCGCTAGTCGATAGCTTAGCATTGAAGCCATCTGGCCAGTCGGCGCCCACGTGGCATTTAAAGAATTAGAAAACTTCACCGTGGCTCGAGATGGTTGAAGATAAAGATACAGATTTTACTTAAGAAGATGCACGCGAAGGGTTTGATGCAGTAAATCGTTAACTCTAACAACAAAGATCTACAGTTTAATCTGTAACAAGGCTCCCGACGCTGCTGCTCGCTGTGGTTTTAAATGAACATCAGCAGAGGACTACGTTCACCAGAATAACCCACATTTGCTGCTTGAGTTACTCAGAATGGTCCTTTAGTTTTTAACTTTTTGAAGGTTTTCTTTTTTCTGATTTTCCCTGTTTTGTTAGATTACAGATAACATCCACAGTGAACATGATTAATTCACACGTTACCGTAAAAAACGAACACAAAAAAAGTGATCTGGTCTACCGTTGGACATAAAATGATATTCTTTCAACTGTATTTAAATTAGGAAAAATCCAGTTATTTCACAGATATTTGCTGTTAAGCTGCAGATAATATCTAGTAGTTTTTTTGTTTTGTTTTTAACAGAATTAGTTTTTACAGTGGGACTACCTACAGTAGTGGGCATGACAGATCTGTGACAGACATCTCTGCGTTTTCCGTTGCTTCGGGATAAAACGTCTCTGGGGTAACACCAAAAACTTCTCTTAGCACAAACAATCCTGTAAATATAAGGCTCCATATTTAAATGCAAACTAATTCACGATTCAGAATTACAAGTCGAGCTGTACAGGTGTAGAGTTTACATACAGGTGTACTATTTACGAAAGTTAAAGCTCAGATTTATTTTATCCTTCAGGAGGCAGCAGGTTTCATGCTTTCATTTCTGAACATGCAAGACAAAAACATGAATCTACATGTTTCTGTTTCCTCTGCTGAGTTTTCTTGAGCAGCTCTGAGGAAGCAGCAGTAGCAGCTTCATGTTAATCCGATGAGTGAAACCAGCTGAAGGCGCCGTTTATGGGCCAGACCGTCGGCTCCACGCAGCCCAGTTACTGTCAGTTAATCTGATATCATTGGAGGCTGCAGGACGTCTGCTGCTGCTGCTCACATCCACTGCTCAGCTGCTTTCAAACAGAGTTCATCAGGAAACGCTTTCTGAACACCAAACGTGAATACATGAAGTCTGCAGTGCTGTAATTTATCTTTATAATAATATACGCACACATTTCGGGTGTCAAATCAGAAACGTAGTGAAGAATCTGGAGTCGTCGTCGACACATTTGGGGAAATTTGACCCAAATTTAAATCATTGGACATATTTTTAAAATATTTTTGGACAAATTTGGATGTAATTTTGGGCAAAATCCACCAATTTTGCTCATTTTACACAAACATTGAGTCATTTTGGTACCAAATTTTAGATAACCGTCAGTAAAAAAAACATTTCGCTGATCGTTTTCACATGTAAAGCAACAACACACCCGACGTCAGGTTGTTATTGGACACACTTTTCTTTCTCTGCCTTACAACGAGCTACACGTCTTGTGATACTGGAACAAAACAAAACCATTAAAGATGTCCAAAAAAAACCCCAAAAAAACATTGTTGAATTACAAGAAGAACTGCAGCCAGAGATACAGACGCCCAAGTCAAGCAATAACTACAGCCGCACTAATCTGGTTTTAAACTGGCTGTATCCTGGATTTGTTCTCGTTTCTTCAGACTGGTGCCACTAAATGTCATAAAGCTCTCTAATTTGAGTCATCTGGGGCATTTTTTGCATTATTTTGGGAGAATCTGGAGTCGTTTTTGACAAATTTGTGTAAATTTGGGCCAATTACGAAGAACTGAGCATAACTGAGGTGTAATAAGTTATGTTGGACAAATAAATTGAATAAATAAACTCATTTCAGACACTAAGTCCCAAACTTTGTCAACACTGGAGGAGACGAAGCACTGACTTTCGATTTTGTCGTTTTCTTTACTTTGTTCAAGAGCAAAAGTGAAATGAATGCGATATTTGACTCGGCTAAAGTTCCATCCCTAATTCACCTGGAGTCAACACAGAGGGTCGCCGCTGCTATAAAGCGATGAAAACAAACACTGGAGGAAAACCACAAAAACAGCTGCCAGATTATATATCCATCACAGCATGAATGCTTTTAACCTGCACTCCCATCATGAGTCCCAGTGAGCGAACCAGAGGAGAACCAACCAGACGTGTTCTTTAACCTCCGTAAATGTGCAGAAAGCTGCTGCTGCAGTAGGGCGGGGCCACATCATAGCGGTATACTGTCAGGGGATGATATGAACCTGAAATATCGCAATAACATCTCAGTGAAAGGCGCAGTGTCGTTGTTTTGGTCCGGTCTAACGCACATGGAGGGAGGAGCACGATGGCGACCGAGGAGGAGGGCGATGCATCGACCGACAGTCGGGCTGGACCCGGATATCCGAGTATTGTGGTGGTGTCTGCATAGCAATTTAGAGATCTGAATATTCGCCCGCCGCTGCCGCCACCACCCGATGGTGGAAACAGAACTGTGACCGCTCTCCTCCTAAACTGGTATCAGCACCAAGTCCTGCCTGTGCGCCCCGCCCACTTCCACCCCGTTGGTCCCAGTATCCACGTGGTGGTGGGTCCAAAGAAACTGGCTGCTAAGTTTTATGCTTTTATGCAACTCTGCTTTACTTCGTTGGACACTATGCACTGTTCTGCTCAGGATGTGTTGTCAGCCCGTTTCCATCTGAAACGCCTTTTGGTTAAACAAACTGTCAGCAGCAGTTCACAGCTGATGCACCATTGGTGTTGGTACATCACAGCTTTAATGCACATCAACAACAGCTGTTAGCTGCTAAATGGAAAAGAAACTGTTCTTTTTTTATTTGCACCAATGAAGTTGTCAGTTTTGAAGTATTTTGTCTGGCGTCAGTTATACTGTTATCTTAAATCTTCTCATTGATATGGTGATAAATATTTGTGGCCGTATCACGCTGCCCTATTGTGTGATGCAGGTTTTTAGCGACTTAAACACGCTTATTTCTGCATAAAGTGAGATCAATGCTTTCATGTCACACTTTCACTTTCTACAATTTGAATCATCTTTTTAAACCAACAGCTTGTTATAAATACATTTGGTTCGGTTTAAATTACTTTAAATTTCTTTCATTGCCGAGTAGTTCTGGACTCGTTTTTGCAATCCGAGTCATTTTGCCCTAATGCTGAGTCACTTCTGGACACATTTTGAACATTTTTTGTCACTGTGTGTGACTGTGGACAGATTTGGGGTCATTTTCTGGCACATTTTTGTCTAATCTTCTTCTCAAAGGGGACGATGTGTGTTGGTCTGATTTTATTTCAGTTCTGTTTCATTCCAACTGCGGTAATAATAATCATAACAGCAGCAACAACTTCCGTTCACTTGCTCCTCTGATTCTTCTAATGACTGTTTTCTTTCTTCTGATCTGACCGGCTGCAGGTAGAAACTGTTTTCAGCCTGTATTTGTTCTCATTTGGTCTGACTAGTTCCATTAAAACCAGCCAAACTGTCAGTTTGAAGCATACGATGGACGTACAGACAGTTTTTACTGGAGAACAACTACAAACAGACAATTGTCAAGCAGCTTCTGAACTGTCTTTTCTCTGATTTCTGAGCAGATTTATGGGCTTTCAGGTTGGATCAGAGATAAATATCTTCAGGAAGCCACATGTAATGATGTTACCATGTCTGTGAGTTGACTTCCAGCTCTAATAACATCAGCATCTCCATGAAAACCTGTGATTCCTCCCCTTCCTGACAGTTAGGATGCTAAGCCATGTGTAGGGCTGGTTTCCCATCAGATCCTGACAGAAACCGGTGGCTGAACCAGTCGGACGGCTTCAGTGGAGAAACTGGATCCAACACGTGAACCAATAACAGCCACTGTTACAAACACAGACGTCGTTCCGACTGGGTCTAAGGGGGAGCGTCACAGCGAGTAGTTTGTTGGTTGGTACCAGCTGACAGTTTTCACCATCTTCTGACCAAACAACTAATCGAAAACAAATTTTAAGCAATCGTGGACCATGTTTTAGGTGTTTTTTTTGATTCAATGACGGTCATCTTTGGACTAATTTTAGATCGTGGTTGGACAGTTTGAACTCATCGTCAGCTCATTTTGGATGCACTGAGCTGCTCACGGACAAATCTGTCACTTTGGATGAATGTCGAATCATTTGGAAGATATTACAAAAGGACAATAACTTCTAGTAACGTGTTTAATTGTAAACTAAATTTTATAATTCATTCTACATCCACCCAACCGGTGGAGGTAGATGGCCGTCCCTCCCTGAGCCTGGTTCTGTCGGAGGTTTTTTTTCCCCTTCGGGGGTCTTCGGTTCCGTCCCACTGTGGCGGACTGCTGAAGCTTATAGGGAATCCAAATGTTTTGGATTGTTGGGTGTTTCTGTCTCTGCCTTTGTGAAGCGCTATGAGATGACTTGTTGTTGTAAATATGCGCTATATAAACAAAATTGAATTGAATTTTTGTCTTTCTGCATTAATTTGGAGTCACTTTTGGACCTCTTTAGACAAATTGAGGATTATGTTTTGTTATTGTCAACAAATTGAGTCATTTTTGGACTATTTTGGACACACTGAGTCATTTCCGGACAGGTTTTGAATTCTTTTGGACATATTGAGCCACTACTCTGTCCCTGAGAGTAATTTTAGGACCCACTGTGACTCATTTACGGACAAATCTTTTTTTCAACCAGCTTTCAACCCTTGTGGAATAGTTTGGGTTGTGGACAAACTGGTGAAGTATTAGTGTGGGAGACCAGACCTGAGGGATAATTAACCCACGGATGTTTAGTTAGATACTCGCATTTAACATTTTTTTCTCTCCAGATGTATTCAAACCGTTTAATCATCACTACAATAGTTGGAGGATCACTTTAATAGCGGACAACTAATCGATCATTAATGGTGTCAAACTGCAGGATGAAGTGAATGAAACACCAGACAGTTGGTGTCATTCCAACAATAACCTTTAAAACAAACCCTTTGTTAATCATCAGCTACAGCAGCCTTCTGTTCGCTGCATTGGTTCTTGTCATTTTGTCCTTTGGGGGAAACAGACACATAAACCATGAAACAGTCAAAATGGATTTTTAGGAGGGAAAAAAATGCCATGTCTTGCTATTAAACATTTTATCACTAATATCACTGAGTTTACCATCTGAAGCTGGTTTATGGGGTTTAGAAAAAAAAAGCTAAATCAGAGGCTGCAAACGGTAAAAACAGAAATACTCGCTGGGTTTTCACCATCCCAACAGCCCCAGAGCTAACGAAATATAGTTCTGCTGGGAAAATAACATCTAAGCATAAAACTGTGATATTTAATCTTTGTTTTACATATAAAAGTCATATCTTTACCACTCATAATTCTTTTTCTTTATGCTGTTTCCCTTTAGATTTGAGTTATTTACTATTTTATGTTTGTCTTGTTGTGTTCTTACCTACTTTGTAAAGGGTCTGACTGTCTTGAAAATATTAGCATTATCATTAAAACATTTGCAGTAGATCCTGTAAAAAAAACCCAAAAATTCTGCACTACTCGGTTCGACTGTCATGGCCGACTCAGCTACGATAAACAGGACTAAAAGTCTGAGCGTTTTCTGCTGAACTGAGGAGACGGTGAACAGCTAAATATCTACAGTGCTGGTAACACCTGTGGACACATGAAATTCCACTTTTATTGTTCTTTTATTCTGATTTCTGTCATTCTAACTGTGTCTTACTGACAGAAAACATCTCTCTCCTCCTTCATTGTTGACCCGTTTCCATAGCGGTGCAGGACTTTCTGTTTCAGTTAGAAATGAGCCACCGTGAAGAAAAACGTGACAGGAGACACCCAGACTGCTCAGTGTTAAGACAATTAACTACATAAATAGTTTTCTCTCATTGCTATTGAGTTAGAAACACTTCATTCAGACGAGGACGTCTCATATTGGCTGTATATATTTATTTCAGCAGTGAAACTATGTTAAAGCTGCGTTTTAAATGTCTTGTGCATCATTTTGGAGGTAAAACAATCTGACACAAACACAAAGCAAAATCATTCTTGGGACTTCTCCGATGCGTCTGTTTAACACCACTTTGTTGAGGTCACACGTTTCCGTCCTACGTCTAGAAAATGATGCTGGTACCAAAAAACTGAGACCTTTCATTTCTTAGAACTTGTTCTGACCAACCACACCTCCTGCATGCTGACATGAGCATTACAATGTCACCCAAGATGCACTTTTAAAAATGTCTATCTAAAGTAAATTAAAACGTGTGTACTCCAGGGGCCTGTAGCTCCACACATGTTCACAGAATGAAGGTGGCTTCATTAAATATGCAAAGATAAATCAGCGGATTGTAAAGGTTTATTGTTGGCTAATGAAGAAATAGTTTTCTTCCATTTTACACCAATTAAAGTCTAAATCTAAATAAATAGGCCTATCATTTGTAGCCTCCACCTTTCATGAATACACTTGGACATGAATCAGTGGCACATTTGATTAGTTTGGATCCATTTCACACAAACTGTTTAATGTCTCTCGGGTTGCATAACATTGGCCGGTGGTGCTGGAGCCTCTGGTGGCTGCTTACACAGCTGCAGCCAGCATGCTAGCTGACCCTTGACACACACTCCTGCTCCGGTTGTGACCACACAGTCTGCTCCTGACATTTTAGCTCATATTTGTTGTTTTCTATCAGCTCACAAACCTCGTCCGAGTGTCCGGATACCAGAAGCAGCAGCTAGCTCCGCCACACAGCTAAGCTTAGCTGCTGCTGCTGCTGCTAGCGACGCGAGTAGCTAAATTAGCCTTATTATTAAGCTAAAAAAAAACAAACCCTATGTAATACACAGATAGTAAGTCGTGCAGAATTGGGAAGTGTTTAATTAAATGTCAGTGAAGGCTAACGCAGCAGGCTAACAGGCTAACCGAGCACACCTATGGTTAATGAGTCTGTTAGCCACCGATGCTAGCAGCATGCCGGAGCCACGAAGCTCCGTGTTTATGGTGATGTAGTCGCTAAAAACTGATATTATCTGAATAATTACAGCACAGACAGCAAAAATAAAGCGTCCTCCCTCAGAGAGCGGCTCTACCCGGCGGGTTGCGTGGGGAAATGTGTCATTTGTCGCTGGATTTACTCACCTCCGGCTCTCCGCGCTGACCGCCTGGGAACTACCGAGGAGCGTCACGTGAGATATCGGAGGGCGCCGATCCACCTCCCCCCGCCGCTGATTGGCCGCCGTCGGCGTATGTCTGACGTTTCCTGTCAACTGTCAGGAGCTGATTGGCTGGAGGGAAATCTCGGTCGGCCCGCCCCCCGGAGCTGCACCTCGTGGACAGCGATGATTGGCCGAGCTGGCAGGGGGAAACGTGCTGTGATTGGCTGTAGTAGAGCTCATGAGACGACGTGCAGGCTGAGATTTGAATTGGATTTAAAAATATATATATATATCCTGATTTATACATTGATTATATGATTGTTTTTCAGAAGAATCAGGCCTGTCTTTGTATAATCTTTTTGTTTTACGCATTTCACACGAGAAAATTCTCTCCAGCTGCCTGGTTGTTTTATAAAAGGCTGTAATTAAGCACCGCCTCAGGACCTAATGTTTGCATTATTTTATCAGGACATCTTTCTTCTAAACACTATATATACAAAACATTCATTATTTGTGGATTAGTGGGAGTCCGTTTTATTTACTCCAGTGCTGAAATCATTCATTGATTATCAGCTTCTTCTTCTTCCTCCTCTTATCATTATTATTATTAGTTCAGTTTATCTCTAAACACATGAAATAACTCAGTGATTATCCACGATAGCACTCAACAAAACTGTCAGCACAAAAAAGTTTGAGAAGTGATAAGTACTAAGAAAAATATATATATATTTGATATATAATAAAATAATCTATATCAAATCAAATCAGGTTTATTGTCATTTCGCTGTACATACAACAGCAGTATGAACAACATGAGAGGGTGTTTTCTTCAGGATCTAATAACTAAAAGCAATTAAACAAAGAAAAAAATGTCTGCAAGATGTTTTTCCATCTGGCATCATATTTGATCTTTTTAGATAAACCTAACCTTACTATCTAAACTTGTGTTTCTTAACTAAAAAGCACTTTTGGTTTGTGTTTGCTGTATTTAATGTGCTGTAAAACAAACAAACAAACAAACAAACAAAGAAGAAACAGTGACTAGAGGACCATCACACAACACAAAGCTCTCACACATCATCTAGACCTCAGACAAAAAGACCATGATTTCAATCCTAAACTAATAACGATGACAGTATTTTGTGGTTTGTGGTTTCTTGTCCCAACATGGAAGCTGTTTTAGGGCCATCGTCAGTCTGTCAGGAGGTCTGAAAACGGTACAGACAACAGTACTCATGAGCATAGTGATAGAAGCTGAAACAGAGCCGATGTTCATCCATCCGTCTGTGTTTCCTCCTGCTGGACAGATGCTCACTGAGCATGCTGTTATGTATCTGAAAAACGACATTAATCAACATTTAAAACAGTTAAACGATGATGATTTAGACTTCATCATTAGGAATATTGAGTCATGTGACCTCCTCCATGTGACCTCATCAGACCTACAAAACAGAGGCAGCTTTTAGTTCTTTAATGCCACTGTGACGAAGCTGCTTTTAAACTCCTTCAACCCCTGAAAACTTTTAATCTGCACGTCTGCCTGTTATTTATCACATGAATTTGAGTTAGCTGAAGCTTGAAGCAGGCTGCAAGGTGGCGCAGTTGGTAGCACTGTTGCCTCGCAGCAAGAAGGTTGCCGGTTCGCGTCCCGGTGTTCTGCGTGCAGCGTGGGTTCTCTCCGGGTTCTCCGGCTTCCTCCCACAGTCCAGAAACATGTTGAGGTTAATTGGTGATTCTAAATTGTCCGTAGGTGTGAATGTGAGTGTGCTTGGTTGTCTGTCTCTAAGTGTAGCCCTGTGATAGACTGGTTACCTGTCCAGGTGAACCTGCCTTCACCCTGAGTCAGCTGGGATAGACTCCAGCCCACCATGACCCTAGTGAGGAGTGTGTAGATGATGGATGGATGAAGCAGAACTTTTCTCAGGCAAATGTGAAAATTATCTTTCTAGAAACAAACATAAAACTACACTTTGTTTGTCCAACATCTAAGGCTACAAACACACAAAGAGTTTTTTTGTTTTTTTTAATGCATCTAATTTGACCAAATGTCAACAAGAAACCAAACTGAAGAAAAAAGCTCTGCATCAAAGATCATTTAAATTTCTGTCTTTATTACAATTCACAGATTGATATCTCATTTAAATAGAGCTTATCTAAAGGATACAAAAGACACATACAAGATGAGCGCAATGCATTCCAGTGCATCTTACAAATAAAGTTTAACAAAATAAAACCTGACCGGATGTTTCCTGAAACTCAGAGAACATTTTAGTGACGGAGCCTCGAATCAGGAACAGACTCTCAGCCGACGCTTTGCTGGAGGAAAGGTCTCGATGAAACGCTCCCGTAGATCGGCTAACTCCTTCATTTCACTTCCCCTTCAGTGATTTACTTGTTGATTTGTAGGTGAAAAGATTCACGTGTCGGACATCAGGGTGAAATATATCTATAGATATATCTGCAGGTTCATCTAATGCACATGAGATGGAAATATTGTACCTGTGTCAAGGTGGAGCTGAAATAACTAATCAATTAGTTGTCAATTATAAAATCAGTCATCAAAATACCTGACAATCATTTTCACAAGTTTTAGTCTTTTGTCATTCTGGACAAATATTAAGTATTTTTTGTACAATTTTTTGTAGAAAAAAAGAAGAAGAAAAGAAAAAGAAAAAAAAAGTAAACCAATCTTGAGGTATTTGAGGCCAGTTTGAGTGATTTTGAACACCTTGTATTGTTTGTGACATTTTTTTTTCATCACTTTGGACCAATTTTGAGTCATTTTGTAAATTTTTACAACATGTTTGGACATAAAGTCATTTTGAGCAAAGTTTAAATAAACATGGACACGTTTTGAGTCATTTTCAACCAATTCTGAGTGATTTTCGGCAGGTTCTGAGTCATTTTTATCAGCATTTCAGTCACTTTGGGTAACATTTTATTCATTATTAAGCACCTTGTCATTCTGGACCATATCTGAGTTATTTTGCACCATGTTTGGACAATTTTAAAGTTGTTTTGAGTAAACGTGGAACATTTTTGAGAACATCAGGGTTACATAGAACTGTTTTTTCAGCAGCTGGTTCCCACATGTGAGGGGTTTCAAGATGATTTCCAGAAATCCAATAAAAACAATAAACATGAACAGAAGAACATATTTTAGGAATAAATGTTAGAAAAGAGAAAAACCTGTGAATGTACTCAGTGCTACAGTTTATATGTGCAGGTTGTGTATTATTTGATGTATTGTGCTGCCAGTAAACAGAATAAAACATCTATCAAAGTTTGGGAATAGCCAATTTAACTGACCTTAAATGACCTGCTTCTTGTCATGTGACCGGCACAGGAAAAAAAAAAACAACCCTGAAAACTTTGATATTGTAACAGTGGACTTAAATATTAACGCTCATTTTATCAGTGCAACAAAAATATGTCAGACATGAGAAACTCTCTCAGTAGTCCTGTACAAAATGAACCAAAACTATTAAAGACCCCATAAGAATCAGCTGATTAGTATATGAAAGCATAGCTCTACTATTCATGCACTAAAGAACACAATATTGATATTTTTGAGGTTCTTTACAACATGATGGTTAAAGTCTGACCTCCTCACAATCAGCTGGTTCTGTATCTGCACCAGAGTTCTACCTTCAGACTGTGAATATTCCAGAGTGACTGTAAACCAGAGAAAAGGAATCACAGCCAGAAGACGAGCCTCTTGTCAAGATGAATGGGAAAAAATGAGACCTTTGATCTGCTAGAACTGGTTCTGACCGAACTGATCTGGTGTCAGGTTCTACCAGAACTCAGATGTGTTCTTCCTCCTAAATGTCATGTGTCTATCTGCTGCACTGATGAAGTTCTGAGGTTCAGATATGATGGAAGAAGTCCATTAAAGTGATCAATCTGGACCCTCCTCTGTGGACTTCAAGGACCTGGACCTCTGGAACATTCACAGTCTGAAGGTAGAACTCTGGTCAGTAGATAAAGGTGTTGCAGATACAGAACCAGATGTTCTGAGGTCAGACTTTAACCATCATGTTGTAAAGAACCTGAAAAAGATCAATATTTTCGTCTTTAAGTGCATTAATGGTAGAGCTATGCTTTTATATACTTTAATATTTGCATCGTTGTTTTATTTGTACGTGTGGTTTATTTCCAGAACTTAAATTTGACCCGTTTTACAGAAGTTTTTTCACATTTCACTGATTTATATGTGTTTTGCTGCACACACATACTTCATGTTTCTAAACTCAGTATTTTTACAGAAGATAAACGTTTCACTCGTGAACCTGGAAAACACTTTGTGCTCAAACTTCAAAACTATATCTGCTGAAAATGAATGAATGTGAAGCAGGTCAGCGTTAAGGACAGAACCGGTGTCTGAACAACAGTCAGACGTCTTTAGAAGTGGACAAACAGAAAGCAGTTGAATGGCCTTCAGCAGCTGCAACCTGATGAAAACATGAATGACTCCGTGTTCATCATCCAGTCATACGTGTTTCTGCACACTGAGCCTTTTGACTTCAGGAAAAACCTAAATGTAGGATTTTTATTGATCTGCAAATGAAGGGAGCTAATTATCAGAAAGCCTGGAACAGTTTCAGTGCTGCAGCTGGTTTCCTGATGAACACGTGAATGCTGGGAACTCATGCTGATTGTATTTAATTAGGATGTAATTAGGTTTATTGTGGAGCGACTTCAGTGAATATATCATTGATGCTACAATAAATCATGTTATCTGTGTATTTTCTTCTTTACCTTTTTATTCAGTGTGTCCTGACCAGACAATTTAATGATTATTTTGAATACAACTTTATGAGAACTTGTTGTATCTGTTACGACAGACTCTACTTATTCATCAACGCAACTGACCAACCAACTGACCAACCGACCAACCAACCATCCAAGCAACCAAACGACCAAGCGACCAAGCGACCAAGCGACCAACCAACCAAACAACCAAACAACCAATCATCAAAACTGTAATTAATCATCAAGTATTGTGACAAGTTTTAGTATTTTCGACAAATTTTGAGTCATATTTGAAAACATTTTGGTCACTTTGACCACATTTGTGTTGTTGTGGACATGTTTTAAAGTCATTTTGGACATCTTTTACGTAATTTTCGGACACTTTTGTTGTCATTTTGTTCGGCCGCTTGTATCCGCGATCTCGTTCTTTCGGTCATTACCCAAATCTCATGACCATAGGTGAGGGTTGGAACGTAGATTGACCGGTAAATCGAGAGCTTTGCTGCCTTGCTCAGCTCCCTCTTCACCACGACNAGAGTAACTTCAGTGTTTGAAGTTGAACCGATTGGTTCCAAACCTCTCAGACTCTCAGTCGGCTGTTTCATTCGGACTCCTGATTAATAGAGTGGAGGAGCATCAGCCGGATCGATCGGCCGACTCATCTGAAAAATTGATGAAGGGGATAAAGAGCTGCTGGTAATTTATGATGTCCGGTGTCCTCAGATCCTCACTGTGTCCAGGTGCAAGGCAACAGAACCTGGGTTTGTTGGTACAGTAAAATGCAGATGAGAAGCTGAACACTTCATGTGAAGGTCCAGATGTTCACCATGAATAACAGCACGTATTAAAACAGCTGACTGCCTTCACGCCGTGTTCATACTCAGGTTTGAGAATTAAAACTCTGAAATGGGGCCTTTGGTGTGTCTTTGTCTATATGTAGGTAGGTTTTGTCTCTTTGTAGTCGTTTTGCGTCTTGTTGTAGTTTTGTGTCCTTTTTTAACGTAATTTTACATCTCTGTAATTATTTTGTGTCTTTTCTGTAGTTATTTTACATCTCTTTTGTGTTTCTTTGTGGTTGTTTTACGTCTCTTTTTTATCATGTTGTGTCTTCTTGTTGTTATTTGGTATCTCTTTGTGGTTGTTTTGTGTCTCTTTGTAGTTCCTTTGTCATCATTTTGTCTCTCTGTAGTTTTGTGTCTCTTTACAGTCACGCTCTGTCTCTTTAGAGTTGTTTTGTAATTCATTGTCATCATCTCGTTGTCTGATTTTAGTTCGTCGACAGACACACACACATCCGTATTGATTACATGGTTTCACTTCCTGCCACGTGTCCCTAAAGTTGTGTTTTTATTTCCGGTTGTCTGTCGGTTTGTTCAGTGTTGATTGTTTTCCCGTCCACACACAGCGACAGCAGTCAGACCTCCTTCATCTGTTCACTGGAGGTTACTGTGAGTCCTACAGGAATCGGCTTGGCTGCAGGAACAACACATTCCAGTGATGAAAAGATAAATCCTGATTCATCTGATGAAGCTGAAACAGCACCGGACGCTGTTTATGTTGATGTTGTCACGATTATGTACGGTTTCACTTCTCATCTGCTGGATTTACGTGTTCATTCACAACATTTATTCTTCAATTCTGTTATGAATCTGCTGATGGATGAGGTCAGCTGATCCCTGCTGGAATTAATCCAGCTCAGCATCTGGAGCAGCAGCTGGATGTCACTGCACAGTCCAGATGTGAAGCAGTGAAACAGAGAACTGGATCATTTAACTGATCAGTTCAACTGTGAACCTGAATCACTCAGCAGCTCTGTGTCTGCTTGTGGTTGTGTTGTGTGTATTTCTGTGGTCAGNGAAAACATGTTTGGAAACACTGATCGACATTTTTCACTAGATTTTAGAGACCAAACAGCTAACTGACTAATTGAGAAAATAATCAAAAACAAAAGTAGTCATCAGCTGCAGCTCTGCTTCTTTGTAATTTACCCGTTTATGTTGAGGTGTGGTAAATCCCTACGCTTCTGTCTGCTGTTGAAGTCTGTGATTCAGTAGAATTATGATTGTGGGGAAAGTGTTGGGACGTCCAGCTGCTGATCTGTTGCTACCAAACCGCCAGCCTGACGGAGGTCCAAACACTGGGAACTCAAATATCGTCATGACAGAGATTCTGTCTGAAACTTTTATCTGCTCATCCTTCATCCTGCACATCGACTCATCAAACACATAAGCTCCTTCATCTGGATCTACAGAAGCAAGAACAGAAACCTGTGGAGGGAAGAAGAGACGCGACGGCAGAACGACACAACAGTCAAGTACTGCAGAGTACTGCAGAGTACTACAGAGTACGGCAGAGTACTACAGAGTACTGCAGAGTACTATAGAGTACTACAGAGTACTGCAGAGTACCATAGAGTACTACTGAGTACTATAGAGTACTACAGAGTACTACAGAGTACTGCAGAGGAACTCAGACTACTGTGATCAGTGAAGGCCTCAGTTAATGTAAATCAGAGAAGTTCTAAAAGCGGAGCAGCAGCCGTCACCGTCAGTAGTTTGAAGCCATGAAGAAGTGAGACACTCTGAGGCTGCAGCAAAGGATTCTGGGACTGTGTGGACGCTACATGTTTGGATGTGGAGGCCCGTGAATCTGCTTTAAGGCAAACTGCTCAGCGTGCACCGAGAGGACGTCTGTCTGCGTGAAGGAACAAACAGCTGATCCAGAATCAGTCTCAGCAGAACAGATGCTGATTTACAGAGGTTTTACTGGAGCAGCAGGTTTCTGCTGGATGGAAATAACAGAAACACATCGAACTATTTCTACGTGTTTTTACAGTTTCATTTAAAAAAAAAACAAAAAAAAACGTCCTAAGGTCACTTTAGGACAACATTTGAATAATTGTGTGAGAATTGTAGGTACTTTAAATATTTTTTTGGTACCTTTTTTAGAAATCGTGGACAAATTCTGAATAATTTCGGACACATTTGGAGGATTTTTGAGAAGAGCCAGGTAGCGACTGAAGCTAAAGAGCTCAGCGAGGACGAACTGTGGCCGTGAACGAGACGCCTAACGGGTATAAAGTGCCTGCAGTGCAAAGCATCATCAGAAAGATTAAAAAAAAGAGCAAAAACTTTAAATAACTCTGTGGACACATTTCTAACTTGTTTTTGGCTCATTTTAGTCATTCTGTGTCTCTTTCAGTTATATGGGTCCCTTTGGACAAACTAGGATTCAATCCGGATAAACTTAGAGTCATTTCTGGATGCAGTTTCAATAGAAATGGACAAATATTAAGTTATTTTGAACAATTTTTTACTATTTTAGACAACCGTTGAGTAACTTTGAACAATTTTTCAGTACATTTTTGGACAACTTTCTCATTATTTCGAAAGATTTTGATAAGTTTTTATCATTTTGAGTCATTTGGAGTCATTTAATAATTCAATTAAGCAATTTTCCCTAGGGCAGGGGTGTCGAATCCTGGTCCTCGAGGGCCGCAGTCCTGCATGTTTTAGATGTTTCCCTCTTCCAACACACCTGATTCAAACGATCAGGATCATTATCAGGCTTCTGCAGACCATGATGATGAGCTGATCATTTCAATCAGGTGTGTTGGAAGAGGGGAAACATCTAAAACATGCAGGATTGCGGCCCTCGAGGACCACAGTTTGACACCCCTGCCCTCGGGGATCAATAAAGTATTTCTGATTTCTGATTTCTGGAAATGGTTTTAATAAAAATTTATTAATGTTCTTTTCTATAAATACAAACCATTTTAAGACAATTTTTTGAATACATTTGTGGACAAATTTGAAGTAATTTTGGAATATTTTGAACATTATTAGTTATTTTGAACAAATAAGAAGTCATTTTTGGACATGTTTTAAATAAAATAAAAACTTGGATGATTATTAAGTTCTTTTGGTAACATTTCCTCTGTGGGGATCAGTAAACAATGATCCTATGGTCCAGTGAGGTGCAGAAAGCTCGTTAGCAAAGTTAGCTAGAAAAACACATAGAAAAGGGTCTTTTTTACTGTTATTGTAATTACTATTTAAGACTCAAAACTAAGTTCTTCAACATATTTTGGCTGAATATTAAGAATTTTCAGACCTGAGAATTGTTTCCTGTACCAGGCAAAAAAAACAGATTTTTTTGTTTTTTCATTTTTCTGGATCCATTCAGTTGTTTGGATCTTCTGGAAACTCTTCTGTCTGAGTTCTACCTGTGGAGACATTAAAGCAGTAAAGTGGCTTCACAGGTGAGACTTTGCAGAAATACTCAGAATAGATCATTTCTAAGGCATGAATAATTATTGAAGTCTCAAAATGTGACCTTAAATGTTTTCTAGAACTTAGTTTTTGGGCCCATTGAAGGCGGTTTAACAGAACTCGAGACGCCGCAGTGACACAGAGTCCAAATAATTAAATTCCCTGTTAAACAGAAAGTCTCCCTGTCGTGTTTGTGTCATTTTCAGGAAGAAGAAACCTGCTGCTCAGATAAAAGCCGACTCTAAATCAACACACTGTGAGTAGTTTGTGCGTGACTGGCTGCTGTGGGGTCGGTGTCGTCGCTAGAAAGGTCCGGTTCTGCAGCTAGAGAGGCCTCTGAGTCCGGCAGCAGCAGCAGGTGGGTCCTCAGAAGGTGCTTGGCGTCTCCGTCACCACCAGTGTAGAACATTTATTTTACTGTATGTACATAAATACAGGACTTGCAGCTCCACTGTGGCTGCTCCTCCCGCCGCTCGCTGTGTTTTCAGGCCCGGCCAGGCGGCGGCGCTGTGGCACCGCGGCCGGATCTGATCTGAGCAGCACTGGAGGCAGCTGAGCCTCCGGTCGGCTCTGAGGTATCGCTGAGGGGGAAGAGGGGCTTCACTCGGCTTTCTTTATAAAGATCTGAAAGACAGGAACACAAGATAAACCTGTGGGTGAAACACAGCCGCAGTGATGACTGTAAAGCAAAGTGTGCAGAAGGTCAGAGAATAAAAGTTCAGCTTCCAATGACAAACAGCACCTCTGGAAACTCAGATTTTATTTTTATTTTATACAAGCCTGCAGCCCAAAGTAGAAAAAAGTGAAAAACATCATAAAATTAGAAATAGACCTTCATGTGAATATAAAACCTAAATGTACTCTAACATTAGGGTAAAACATGAAATATCAAAGGAGCAGGTTTTCCTGCATCCTACTGTAGAAAGTGGAGTCGACTGAATTCTGTCATTTCGGACAAGTTTTGAATCATTTTGGGCCGATGTCAAGTAACTGGAAACACATTCTGATTGGTTTTGATTGATTGATTGATTGATTGATTGATTGATTGATTGATTGATTGATTGATTGATTGATTGATTGACTGATTGGACGATGTTTTTTGGATATTTTCGTGTCATTTTGGACAAACGATGTTGTATCAGATAGTTTTTGAGTCATTACGGACAAGTTCAGTCATTTTTAAACATGTTTGAACACATTTTAAGACATCGTCGGTC
>NW_007578163.1:239469-243047 GCF_000690725.1 Stegastes partitus | reverse complement strand
TCAAGCTTTACAATGTGAGATACTTTTACCTATAATCTCCAAAACATAGCAAGCGGTCAGCATTGTTTTTGGATACAGTACAAAAGTAAATAAATAAATAATAATAATAATAATAATAATAATAATAATAATAATAATAATAATAATAATAGTGAACATCTCGGCGAAATGGTACCATAATGTCTTAACTATTCAGGAGTTTTTCCTTCTTTTTTTTTCTCTTTTCCCTCCTTCTTTCTCATTAATCACTAGTTCAACCCACAGACTAAGATCCTATGATGTCAAATGCAAATATACCATCAGTGGCTCCCACCTTTTCCTGAATAAGTCTATAGTCAATTTTAGCTTTGCCGTTATTTTCTCCATTGTATACACCTTTACCAGTCTTTCTTTCCATTGATTTGCTGCGGGAGAAACAGGTTTATACCAGGATACTGTTATCCTTTTTTTAGCCACCATCACAAGAACCTTAAAGAGATACAATTATTCTTTAGTTAACAGATCACCTGTGAGCGCTCCAAAGACAAAGACCACAGCGTTCATTTCAATGTAAGTGTGCAAAATATTAGAAATTTCCTTCCTGATTCGCTCCCAAAATATTTTAAGCTTTGGACAATCCCAAAAGATGTGTGTGTGATCTCCAATTAATCCACATTGTCTGCAGTACAAATTTGTTTTAGATTTATTAAATTTAGAAATAATAAATGGCGTTTTAAAATGTCTGATGTTCACTTTCCAAGTAAATTCTTTCCATGTTGGACTGTTGGTCACTTTGTGTCCATTTTCACAAACCTGCTTCCGCTCTTGGTCTTCAATTACTGTATTCATTTCTAATTCCCACCTTTCCTTTATCCCAGGAGCACCCCCTGACATACTTGACTGTAAACATTTACATAGATTTGACACTATTTTGTCACATTTCTCCCTTTAGTAGTCTTTATGAAAACCAGTTCCAGATCAGTAGGCTGAGTTTTAGGAAGTGGACGTTCTTTATGGGACATCAAACAGCTTCTCAACTGCAAAAACCTATAAAAATCAGATGAATTCAAGCCATAGTTCTACTGAATCTGAATAAATGATTTGAAAATCTCCCCTTCAATCAAATCATCAATAAAAATTAGATTTTTATTTTCCCAGTCTCTAAACCCTGAATCATGTTGTCCCGGTAAGAAATCTATTATGTCTGAAATTTTCATGGCCCTAGATATGGACTGAGGAGCTTTCATGTTTTTTCTAACAGTACTTAAAACCTTTTGAGTGCATTTCATCCAAATGTTTGTGATTTTGTACTTGTTCCATATCTCATTTGAACAGAATGCAAAGGCCTACAGTGAAAATCTAGGGCATGAACTTTGTTCCAAAGTCAACCATGTTGTTTCTTTACTCTGGTTTAGCCATTCCACCACCAGCCCACGCAGTTGTGCTGCTCAGGAGTATCGTTTCAGATTTGGTAAATTAAGGCCTCCGTCTGCTTTACCACTGGTCAGTTGTGTAAATTTGATTCTGGCCTTTTTCTTTTGCCAAATAAATGTGGAAATAATTTTTTGCATTTTTCTAAAATTGGTTCCTGGAATCCAGATAGGAAGGGACATAAACAGGTACGACTTGGAGCTGAAACACGTTTTAATGTCCAGTTTATGATTAATATCAGTTTACTAAAGTCTGGATTAATGAGTCGAAAATAATCTCTCTCATGTAAACGTCACAGAACCAGAGTGAAAGCTTCAAACTGAAGACGAAACTTTGACTGGTCAGTTTATCTCCATGAAAACAATTCAGCATCAAAACATCCAAAACTTTAAGGACAAAGTCATTCACACTTAGTTGTGTTGGCTTCACGGTGACGACACTCAAATCTGACATGTCTGGGTTCCGTCATGTCTCAGTGAAGCAGCTTTCAGGTCTCACATTCTGGTTTGTGTCTCGTGTTTGTTGTTTTGTGCGTTTCTTTGAGCTACTTTGTGTGTTTGTTGTAGTTGTTTTGTGTGTCTGTGGCATTTTTGTGTCTGTTTGTAGTTGTTTTGTGTGTTCTTGTAGTCGATTTGTTTCTCCTCGTTGTTGTTTTGTGTGTCTGTAAACTGTTAACGTGGCTGTTTTGTGCATTTTTACAGTGTGTGTGTGTGTGTGTGTGTGTGTGTGTGTGTGTGTGTGTGTGTGTAGTCACAGAAAAACTGAAGTTCTATTATAACGCTACAGATGAATAAACTAAGAGAATTC
Source organism: Stegastes partitus (assembly GCF_000690725.1). Classification (NCBI taxonomy): domain Eukaryota; kingdom Metazoa; phylum Chordata; class Actinopteri; family Pomacentridae; genus Stegastes; species Stegastes partitus. The sequence goes on along the minus strand of NW_007578163.1, from coordinate 240,830 downwards.
TGTTTATTAAACATGCTTCTCTGCCAGCGATCCATCCTTCCCTCCTCCTGGTCAGTGGCGTTACCACGGTAACCGCCTCCCTCCTCCTCCATCCCTGACTCTTCGTCTCGTTCATTCACGCTGAGTCCGGTTCAGAGGCGTCCGAGCTTCCTGCTGACTCTTGGCTTTAATCAGCTCCAGAAACGCCGAGCGACTCGGGAGGAAACTACATTTAACGTCTGCAGCAGAAGCTAAAGCATCGTTCTGCTTCAGGCTGCTGAGCTTCATGAAAACTTCTGCTGCGATGGGTTCAGGAAACGACACAGAGAACTGTGGAAATCAGAACAAAAAGCTTCCTGCAGCTTTGAAAACAAATAATGAAAGATTTCGATATGACACACATTAGGTTTCTGTGTGTTCAGGAAACACCGAAACAGTTAAAGCTGCGAGCAGTGATGGTCGGGTCCTCGCCACACCATCGTCAGCCGATGTGCACACTGGGGCGGGGCAAACATTGTGTGTGGAGTTTCAGGCAGATCGAAGCATGAGCAGCCCAGTTAGACGCTACTTCCTGTTTAATGGCCAGGCGAGGTGGCCTGCATGTCGGGCTGTGGTGGCAACATGCTCTGGCCGGGATTGGAGCACGCGTGTTAAGTTTCAGGCGTATCGGAGCACGTACAGGCCAGTTACACAGCACATCCTGTTTATTGGTGGTTTATGGAGGGCCCACATTTCCACGCTTTGCAGAGCGTTTTTATAACTTTGAATCCCCATTCCCTGTAGTTTGTGCTGGCCAAATTTCTCATGTGTACGAGATTCCCCCTCGGAGGAGATAGATTTTGAAAATGCACAAAAATGAGGAAAAATCGCCAAAATGCTTGCAGTTTTTCCAAAATGGCAGACTTCCTGTTGGCTGTAGGATGTGGGCACCCCAGGCTTTTTTATGCGTCCTGATGCGCTACATATGCCTACCAAATTTCATAGGTCTAGGCCAAACGTGCTTCCGACAGGACTCTGTTGAACTCTTCTAGGGGGCATTGAGGAGCCATTTTGCAATGGACATGCCCAGTTCCTTTAAAATATCAGCCAGTCCTGATGTATGTGCAAATTTTGGTGAGTTTTAGAGCATGTTTAGGCCCTCAAAATAGCATTTGTTTTTTGGGGAAAAGAAAGTCTAATTGTTGGCGCAGTCATGCCTCGTACTAAGATTTTGAGACGCCAGAAAAAACGGAGGAAAAACTCAACAAACAGTCATTGCGTTTGGCCCGCGTGCCACACACGTTTCTGAATGAGCAGCAGCCATCCATCCATCCACTATCTATACAATCACTGGGGTCATGGGGGGCTGGAGTCTATCCCAGCTGACTCAGGGTGAAGGCAGG
>NW_007578163.1:236503-237725 GCF_000690725.1 Stegastes partitus | reverse complement strand
TTTAAGTCATTTCAGAATTTTTTGAATTATTTTGAACAAATTTGGAGTAATTTGTCTGAATAAATCTGGACAATTTTTTTGTGGTATTTTGGAGTTCGTTTCGAGTCAATTTGAACTAATTATGATTTTTGAATCATTGTGGTTATTTTTTACAATGATTTTTGGACAAGTTTTCAGTTATTTTAAACAAATAATTGTGTCATTTTGGATATTTAATTGATGAAGCATTTTGGATTTATTTATTTTTTTTGTACTTTTGGACAGAGTTCGAGGCACATTTCAAGCCCTTTCAGAGATTTTTTAATCTGGAAAAACCTTTAATCATTTTGGACAAATTTGGATAATTATTTACATCTTTTCTTGTTATTCTGGGTGCATTTTTAGTTATTTCAAACTGTTTTTGTGTCATTTTGTAAAATATATTTGTTATTTTTACATGTAAAGATTCATATGTGATATGATCAAACATAAACTGTTTATTGTAGTAATTTTGTCAGAATTATTTGGTTAAATAAATTGATTAAATGTATTATTTGGTCGTGGTTTTAATGCTTTAGGACATGTTTTTCTCATTTTGGGAAGGTTTTCTTCCAGTGTGATTACAGAGAAATCAGATGATTTATGCACATCTGGCTTTGAGCTGTGACAATAATATGACCCAGATGAACTTATTCCAGCTGTGTATGACCAATGGAGTCACTCCACTCCTCCATGAACAAACCTCTGATTTTCAGGAGTCTCTGCTTCACTCTGCAGCTAAACTCTAAATCTCAGCTCTGATCTTCTCATACTGGAAGCGACCAGCTGAATCCAAAGCTGCAGCCTGCAGACCTGCTGCTGCTTCAGTCTGCTGCTCTGATCAATAACCAATTGATTAGAGCAGATTGCAGCAGCAGTCAGCAGCTAATATCCATCGTTCTTAACACAGTAATCAGAGGCATTAAGCTGCAAGCTGCTGGCAGCAGGAGAAGCCGACTGCAGAGGCATTCAATCTTCATTCTCCAGAGACCCAAGCTGCTTTAGAACCACTGAACTATTTACTGCCGACAAACGACCAGGATGGACTAAAATATACTGATATTTACTGAAACATGTAGAAGCTCAATGGTCCTGATGTCCACAACAGAAACGTCTTAATTAAAATATATACAGAATTAAAAATAAAACCAAGAGCATCAGTTAGATACCAATGTTTAATTTAAGGTAATTTCAAGAAAAATCT
>NW_007578163.1:233051-235641 GCF_000690725.1 Stegastes partitus | reverse complement strand
CCATTTTGAATCCTTTTGGCTAATTTTTAACCGTTTTAGGAAAATCCTGGTCTGAGACTCACATCAAAGGGCAGAACCTCCACCGACGTGTTGAACAGTTTGTCTCCTGGATGTTCGATGTTTCCGCTGCGAAAGAAAAACCTGAAACAAAGGCAAACAAAACTTAAATTACATTCATGGAAATCAGAGGTAGAAGCTGCAGCTCAGACTTCTTGCAGTTTTATACAAAGAACCCTACAGAGTGACCCGTCAGTTATCGATGGCTTTGTCACTGTAAACGGTTTTTATTTACTTTTTGGCAAGTTTCAAGTCATTATGGACAAATTTTGAATGATTTAGGACAAATGCTGTAGTCTGGGCCTCTACTGAGAGCTACAGCCTGGGCCTCTACTGAGACCTACAGCCTGGACCTCTACTGAGACCTACAGCCTGGGCCTCTACTGCTGGCTACAACCTGGGCCTCTACTGTAACGACTACACCTGCAGTGAGATCATTTTTGACAGATTGGTTAAAGCCTTCATGCAATGATTTTGAAGACTTCTGTAGCTCTCTGAATCTTATCCAAATCCTCAGAGCCCTTCACACCCTAACCCCAAACACCCAGAGAAGCCCCCTTTAATTGGCTTGTATATAACTAATGCCCCCCCCAAAAAAAACTAAAAAAAAAATATCGAGGGCAAACGGAGTAATTTTGGACCCTGATAATGAGACACCAATAGCCGTACACTCCAAACGGTTTCTAGTGTGTCTGGATGGCTGGTACCGACCTCTCGATGCGGACCGGTGTGAAGAAACGTATCCGGATGAAGTCTCCGGCCACAGGAGTGAACGCCCAGAAGAAGTCCTCCCCCAGGTAGGCCTTCTCCAGCGTGAAGTGCTGGTAGGTCTTCAGGCTGGTGGTGACCTCGGCCAGCGGGTTGGCGTGGCCCTTATGGAGCGTCTGCTTCCCAAAGTCTTTGTCCTGAACGAAGAACAGGAGGTTTAACTGCTGATGAGTTCACATGTTTTAATTTCTGCAGGCCGATGATAGTTTCTGCTCATCCACAAACTGTCCTGAGTTCATATTTACTCTGATTGACTTTCACACATTTCTCTGGTTTCACATCATAAACCAGCATCAGAAGAATCAAATACAGACGTGTCAAGTCATTCTGGATTGTTTTCTATCAATAGACACGTTTCTAGTGTTTCTACAAAGATTTGCAGTTATTTTAGACACGTTTCAAGTTNTCAACATGTTTTTGGACTGTGTGGGAGGAAGCCGGAGAACCCGGAGAGAACCCACGCTGCACGGGGAGAACATGGAGACTCCACGCAGGAAGATTCCGGTGCCCCCACCGGGACGCGAACCGGCAACCTTCTTGCTGCGAGGCAACAGTGCTACCAACTGCTCCTCCTTGCAGCAAGCTGCAGCCATTTATTGTGAATTGTGCACCAGTGTGTAGCCCCGCCCACACCCCAAAAGTAGGTCACTAGGTCAATTAAGAACATAAATGACAACAGTTCAACACTAATAGTTACAGCGGTTCCAACAGGGTCCTTGACCTGTTAGTGCTCAGACCTGAATGAACAGATCTACTTTCTGTCTGACTGGATCACAGACCTGTTTGTGTCCATGGAACATTTTTGAGGCATTTTAGAAATTATTGTCATTTTGGATTTTTTTTTGACAAGATTCAAGTCATTTTCAACGTAGCAGACACATTCTGAACCAGTCTAGACACGGTTCAAGTGTTTTTGGACAAACTGTCATTTTCAGGTCCCTTCATTCTGGACAGGTTTTGTATAATTATACTATTTTTAGACTATTTTGACGAAATTGGACTCTTTACTTAGAACAATTCTGAGTAAATTCAGAGACATTTTAAGTAATTTTGGGCACATTTCATGGAAATTTGGACAGACTTGAAGTAATTTTTGACAATTTGAGAGTCATTTTGGTAACATGAGAAACCAGAAGTTTACATCCACTGTATGAAAAGACCTTTTTTTTTTCCCCCCTCACTGTCTGACATTAAATCAGATGAAACGTTTCCTGTTTCAGCTCAGTCAGGATCACCAACATTATTTCTATTTGCTGAACACCAGAGTAATGAGAAAGGGAATGTTTTATTAGTTTCTTCAAAGTCAGAAGTTTACATCCACTCAGATGCCTTCAGACTATTTGGGAAAGCCCAGATGATGATGTCATGGCTTTAGAAGCTTCTGATTGGTTAATTGACAACATGTAAGTTAACTGGAGGCACACCTCAAACACACTGCTTCCTTTAGTGGCAACATGGAACATCTAAAGAAACCAGCCAAGATATCAGGAGGAGAACTGCGGACCTCCACCAGTCTGGTCCATCCTTGGGTACAACTTCCAGATGGCTGAAGGTTCCACGTTCATGTGTTCAGACAGTTCTATCAGTATAACCACCATGGGAATGTCCAGCCATCATAGGCTCAGGAAGGAGACGGTTCTGTGTCCAGAGATGAAGTGTTCTGGTTGAAATGTGCGTATCAACCCCAGAACAGAAGCTAAAGACCTTGTGAAGATGCTGCTGTCAGTTTTAACAATATCTGAGCAATTCTGGAGAAACATTGGTT
>NW_007578163.1:225673-230603 GCF_000690725.1 Stegastes partitus | reverse complement strand
TTTTTGACTAACTCTAGACAATTTCATACCTTTTTCAATATTTGTGCATCATTTTGAACTAATTTTGAGCAATTTGGGACCATTTTTGTGTAATTTTAGACAACTTTCATATAATTTGACCAATATTTGATGAAAACCATTGTGTAAATGTACATCAGTATTATGGGATGTATCGTAGTTTGAACAGTAAAACTGCAGCAGTTTAATGTCTATGACCGTTTTCTTATAATTCACCAGAGAAAACTTTACCAAGTTCATTCTGGGTAAACTTTCCAGGCTCATGTCAGCATGTGTGATGGTAGTTGGTCAGAACCAGTTCTAGACGATGGAAGGACCGTTTTTACACACATCTCACAGCAGGATCATCGTCTGGACACAACATTAATTTTCCATTCTAATAATATTTTAGCACAAATGTAGAAGGTGAGGTTCTATTCACTGAATGACTTAAAACCATGGTGACTCCTGCAGCATCATTCTACAGACAGAACCAGAACTGAGCTCTATCAGAGAAGAATCTGAAGACTCTCAGACTAGCTTGAATGCTGCAGACTGGTCTGATCGACGTGATTAAACTGTTCTATAAAACACCAAAGTTGTTTCTGCGTTTCACAGCCAGAAGAAGCATTCAGCAGAGTTAGAACACGACTTTAACGCTTGCTTGGTGAATTTTTCTTGTTTGAAAGTGAATCAAAGAGCCACAAAGATTGAAATACAAATGGAAATAAAGAATTAGACAGAATAAATCAGAGCTGCTGCTGCTGATTGGCTCGGAGCACATTTATCTTCTGTTGTAACTTCAGAATTAAGTGTCACATTCGACTCTTCTTGGGCCTGTTTCCAGCTGCTGAACATCTGAAAGATCAGGCAGAGTTGATTAAATTAGTGCTTTTCTGACTCATTATTCTGCTGCCAGCAGCTGCACCGCTTCTTCTAATGAGGACGAAGTGCAGCGTTGGACTCTCAGGATGTTTTCTGATTAGTCGTGTTCATACTCCAACTGAAAGTCTCTTAAATCGACTAACCAGCAGCTCTTTGCTGCAGCCTCAAATATGACTGAGTATTCAGTTTGAGTGAACTTTAAAAGTTTCCCACTTGTTTTCTCACCACTTTGTTGTTTGAAGTGGATTTCTGTCTGATCAGTGTTTTTATGCGTAGACCTTGTCTTGACACACAAAGAGATGGAGGAAAGGTTGCTAAGACATACAAAGCCAACAGAAAGAAGTGTCAAGCAACAACAAAGGGACGCAAAATGAGCACAAGAACACGCAAGACCAACAGAAAGCTGGAAATAAACAAAACAAAGGCTACACGGGCAAAAAGAGACACGAGACCAACAGAAAGATGTGAAAAGCAACGACTGAGATACGGAACGAGTACAACGAGATGCAAAGCCAACAAAGACGTGTGAAGCAATGACGAAACAACGCAAAATGAGAAAACAGAGACTTAAAGACAACAGCGGAGATGTGCATTGATCACAAAGGGACGCAAAACCAACAGAAGGATGCAAAAATCAACAAAAACTATTCAAAATTAAAGCTGCAAGCAGCAATGGTCGGGTCCTCGCCTTACGATTGTCGGCCTTCGCACACGTGGCAGAAATGCACTCTGGGTGGGTCTCTGATCCGAAATGTTGAGTTTCGAGCTGATCGGAGCCCCTGAAGCCTAGCTATACGCCACCTCCTGTTTTATCGCGAACTGAGGCGGCGAGCTGAGGCGGTGAGCTGAGGCGGCAAGCTGAGGCGGTGAACTGAGGCGGTGTGCATGGCAGGCCGCAGTGGTAGTGCAATCTGGGTGGGACTCTGATCCAGCGAGTCGAGTTTTGAGCAGATCAGAGCACGTTCTGCCCCCTTACACACCAAAATATGGCCAAAAATGAGGGAAAATGGCCTGGAATGCTCGCCCTTTTTCCAACGTGGCGGATTTCCTGTTGGGTTTACAGAAATGTGTTGATGGACTTTTTTGTTCGTCCTGACCTGCTCTATAAGCATAACTAATTTTGTAGCTCGAGACCAAACGGGCTTGTGACGGGACTCCGTTGAAATTTTCCAGGGGGCGCTGTGGAGCCATTGACATGTCAAAGTGGCGATTTTGGTGAGCTTTTGTTGCATGTTTAGGTCCTCAAAAATGTGTTTGGTTTGGCGGAAAAATAAACATAAGAAACCTAAGGGTTACAATAGGGTACTTGAGCTGTTAGTGTTTGGACCCTAATGAGACAAATCACCAAAAAAGATGCAAAATAAACACAAAGAGACACAAAACAACAACAGAAACTGTGCAAAATGATGACAAAGGGATGCAAAGTGAACCTCCAAACAAACTGAAAAATGTGCAAAGCAACAAAGAAGGGATGCAAAATGAGCATGAGAATGAGCACAAAGTGATTTAAAATAAAAAAGATATAAAAATGAACCAAAAAGATGCAAAATGAGCATAAAGACACACCAACAAAAAGAGGTGCAAAGCTACAACAAAGATACGCAAAAGTAACACAAAGTGATGCAAAAGGAGCACCAAGGCAGACAAAACCACCAGAAAGACGTAAAAATCAACAATAAAGATGCAAATGGAACACAATGAGATGCAGTAAGGTGTGCGATGCAACGACAGAACGAAGCAATATGAGCAAACAGACACTTCAAACCACCAGGAAGTGTACAAAGACACAACGGAGATGCAAAAACTGACAAAAATATGGCGTATGAGCACAAAGAGACAGAACTATGACATAATAAGGGATGCAGAACTCATCTCAGCAGGACATTGACTCGGACACGTTCGGTACCTTGAGCTTCTGGATCTTTCCGGCCAGAGACGAGTGCGTCCCGACATGCTGGAAGAGCGATGGCTTGAAGCGAATCCTCAGGTTGGCTTTCTGCCGGTCACAGTGTTTCTGACGGAGACACGAGGAGGAAGCAGAGAAACCTGTTAAACCCTCAGAGCAGCAGCAGGATTCACTGATCATCAGAGTCTGACTACAAACAGAACCACATAAATCCTCAGTGATGCACGTTTAAGGTACAGAATCAAGTTTCTAACAGAAGCTGCTGATTTAAATCTTCCTGAAACAATCTTTGTTAACTGGACTGTTTTAATGACAGAAGACTTTAAACTTCATCAAAAGTCACTTTGTTTTGTGGATTTTAACGGTATTTTCTCTGCAAACATCTGGATCCTCATTATTCATGTCAGACTTTCTTGGAAAAGGTTTTAACTTAAAGCAGGTTCTGTCCAAAAGTGGACTCATTCCAGATGAACTAAATCTGAACAAAGTTCCACCCTGAGCACGTCCCAGATCAGTTCTACATCCATCCAGGTGTCACAGTCTAAAGACTAAACCTGGGTTCTGTTCATGTCCTCTGTCAGCAGCTGGTAGCATCAGTATTATGGGATGTCTCAAAGTGGTACCAGTCAGACTGCAGCAGTTTAATGTCTATGACATAGAGTCATAGAAACCATCATTGGTACCCTGTATGTGGTTCTGGTTCTGATCATTCACCAGAGACAACTTTACAAAGTGCATTCTGGGTAAACTTTCCAGGCTCATATCAGCATGTTGATGGTGGTTGGTCAGAACCGGTTCTAGACCAGGATCATCTTCTGGACACAATAATGTTCTAGACCAGGGATCTCTAACTCTGGTCCTCGTGAGCTGCTGTCCTGCAGGTTCTAGACGTTTCTGTACCGCAACACACCTGACTCACATTAATGGATCTCCAGCAGCTTGTTGTCAAGTTCTACACAAGTCTGCTTATGATCCGTTAATGTGATTCAGGTGTGTTGCGGTACTGAAACGTCCAGAACCTGCAGGACAGTAGCTCACGAGGACCAGAGCTGGAGATCCCTGGTCTAGACAATGAAAGGACCATTTTGACCAACGGATGATACCAGGATCATCTTCTAGACAGATCCTAGGTCTCAAATGTGTCTGAAAACTGGATTTTTAAGGGGCTGTAACTGTAGAAACATTCACAGTCTGAAAGTAAAACTTTGATTCATCAGTGAAGTTCCTGTCAGTGAAGAACCCGCTGGTTCTGAGGAGGTCGGGTTGAATATCTGGTGTAGTGTTGATGCTGTAATTAGTTATATCAGTGTGCATTGATGCGTGGACGCATTACTATATTGGTAATCATGTAAAGTTTTATACATGAAAGTAGGTGTATGCATGTGTATATACATGAGATTAGGGGGAGGATTAAATAAGCTTTTACTTCTTCCTGCTCCTTTTCAAGCATGTTAATGATGATGAATGCATTTTCTTTTTTTCTTCTCTTGGCTGATTTAATTTCTTTTTCTTATTCTTATTTATCTTTATTTATTATTAATCATTATTTTCTTTTGTTTTGTTTTGTTGATTTCACTGTTTTATGTTTGAAATAAAGATAAAAAAAAAAAAATGATCCTGCTGCAGATCCACTTCTTCTTATTTGATTTTCATTTGAGCTCAACACCCTGAATCCAACGTTTCACTCATCACTGTGTTGTCTGCTCTGACTCAGATGTGTCCTCTAGCTGCTGTGTTTTGTTGCTAAACTAACAGCTGATCTTCAGTGTTTCTTTCAGCAGCTGACGTGGTTTCAGTCTGTTAGCGTCTTTAAACTCACCGCGTCCTTCTCCGGGTTGCACACTTTGACCCACATGATGTGGTCGAGCAGCCAGTCGATGGGTTTGTCTTTGTAGAACATCAGCATGAACTCGACGATGAGCGACAGGTCCAGAGACTTGAACATCTTCCCTGCAGTGACAGACGGAGGATTCGGGTTATTCTGCTCCGAGGAACTTCACAACAACTCAGCCGTGAACTCGATGCTCTTTAACAGGAAACACGCCAATTAGTGAAAGGCTGCTGGTTCAAATCCCTGAGCAGCTGCGACCAATCAGAGACAGTCTGGAATGTGGGATGGACACGTGAGGATGTTCTAAATCA
>NW_007578163.1:223156-225002 GCF_000690725.1 Stegastes partitus | reverse complement strand
TGCTTGGTTGTCTGTCTCTAAGTGTAGCCCTGTGATAGACTGGTTACCTGTCCAGGTGAACCTGCCTTCACCCTGAGTCAGCTGGGATAGACTCCAGGATTAAGATGTATGGATGATGGATGGATGAAATGAAAACAAAATCCGTCATGACCCCCCAGCCTCGGCCTACGTCCCCGCCTCTCCCTCTCTGTCCACCAGCCCTGCACTCAGGCTGCTTGATGCAGGTGCTGGAGACAGCTGTGAGGATCGGCTCACCTGTCCACAACCACCTTCTGCTCCATGAAGGACTCAGCTCATTCCTCCAGATCATAGACTATGCAGCCCTGTGTCTCTGCCGACCCCCGACCTGTCTCCGGCCTGCCTTCTCCTGCTGCTGGTTTTCAGTTTCATTCCTTTGTTTAATAAAACCTTTTAATCTTGGCCTGTCTGATCTGTGTCTGCACCTGGGTTCTCCAACCGGCCAGAACAACATCACTCAAAGTTTTACCGAAATATCAAACAAATGTACAAAATGATTCATAGTTTGTTAGAAAACCTTGTCCAGAATTAGTCAATGTGTCCTAAATGACACACCCTCAGTTTCAAATGACTCCAAAATGACTAAATGTTTTCAAAATGACAAAATTGCAGAATTGCTCAGTAGTTGCCCAGAAATGGTCCACATGTTCAAAATGACTTGATTTGTCAAAATAAAATCGTCCAAAGTGAGTAAAAAGTACCCCAAATGACAAACCTCAGTTCAAAATGACTGTCTCCAAAGTGACTAAATATGTAGAGAATGGCTGAGGAGGAGTTGACCAACCGTCGTCCAAACATGACTCCAAAACGACAAAACATGTTGAAAAGGACTTTTGTCAGATCAGATGGCGGCTGCTGCGCTGCATCCTGGCAGTCGTGGTTTTCTGTCTGCAGCCTCTTGGCTTCCTAATTTGACGTTTTTGTTGTTTTGTGCTGCTGCTGCTGATCTTCGCTTTATGTTTCGTGAACAAACTGCTCAGTTTGTCTGATTCTGAGCTCAGGAAGCTTCTCGGAGAATTAAAGGTCAGCGGCTGAAACAGGAAGAGTCAGAAGCTCCTGATCCGTTCAGACGTTTCAGCCTCCAGAGGGCAACGCAGTGAAACCCTGCAGACCCGAAGCAGCCGGACTGCAGCTAAACTTAGCAAACGTGAGGAGCTGAATTAGAGAGCAGCCTGCAGCTCTGGCCTCCGTCTGCTTTAATCCAGTGAGTCAGCTTCGCCTGATGAATCTGTTAAAGCAGGCGACTGGAGGTTGGAGAGGGTCAACGAGGCCGGAGCCGAGACGCTTTGTCAGGCTCGGTCAGAATAAAGAAGCACAAACATCCAGGTGTGAAGTCAGCGTCATCCAGCTCAGAGACGAGCCTCCTGTTGGGCCGTTGCTCTGCTGCATCTGTGTTCACCGCCGTCTCTGCATCAAATCAGATTTCTAACGAGCCCAGAGAGGCAAGACAACACATTCACCTCGAAAACAAACAAACAGTGGAGGAAACCCTCCAACACGAATCCAAAATGATTGACAAATGGTCCCCCATGACTCAGAACTGTCCAAAATGATTCAGAAATGGTCCGATATGACTCACTATGTATCCTGAACAACTCAAATGTTTGTCCTAAATAACTGAAGATGAGTATTGAATGACTCAAAGTTTCTCCAAAATATCTCAAAGTGAATCCAGCATGACTCAGAGTTGTCCAGAAAGACTCGATATGCATCCAAAAGGACACAAAAACCATCCTAAATGACTCAACTTTTTCTTTAAATGATCTAAAATTTGAGCAAAAAGTCTAAAAACAAATCCAACACGACTCGAAATTGTTCAGAAATATTC